>NC_041334.1:19412318-19589818 GCF_004354835.1 Perca flavescens | reverse complement strand
TCCAACGGACAACTTATTGTCAATGACTGTAATTTGCTAAAGTGCACGGCGGAGTGTTTCTCTGTGCTTCCGTTTACCAAAGTAATGTGAAGTTATCAATGTTTTTATTCCTTCCACGAGAAAAGGCGCAACTCTTGCTGTCACTCAAAAACTCAATTGAGCTGTCAACACGTCGCTACAAGGTGAGTGATGTTGTGTCCCTCAATGCAAAGATGAGATTTATGCTAAATTGTTCGGGCGGACATGTTTTCTGCTGGGAAATATCACATCACTGCAGGAAATGTTTCCTGCAAGATACAGCGCTTCTGTTACTCACTCACCATCGGTATTTTATTCTACTGTGGTATTAGTGCAACTATATAACTCAACTATGGTTTTGGATTTCAAAAGTATTCATTAGACAAATACACTGATATATGATGTAAATTAATTTAAGTTAATACTAGTCACGCTGTTAAATCACAGTATTTTATCACGTACCACATCTAACTACATGAAAACTAATAACTAATAACTCATTCAGAAGCAACTCTATCAGTAATACCATTGTAACGACGTATGGCTTTAATGATCTTTTTACGTAATTATCACCAATCTGTACATGTATAAGGAAGTTGTTTGCGCTTTGTTTATAAACATTGTTTGAGTTGAATCATGTTAAAGATGATTTAATCCTAGATTCAGTGGATAAAATATCACTAATGCTTCCATCTATTGTAAGGTTTGTGCTAAAAGTTGTAGACTAGTGCTGCAACTCTATTTAGCAACATAGGTCCTGCCTCCACAAATAGGTCATACATTTAGCAATGACTAAATAGCAGGCCTACTTTTTCCAAAACAAGATATTTTCCACATCATGGTGTCAAAACACATGTAGCCTTTACTGTCACAACTGCTACTCTACTGAGGCACTGCACGAGAGCCAAGGGTAACAACACTTATACAGGCCCAACATGCCCTTAAAACACTTTAAAGTTCTCATGTTATGCTCATTTTCAGGTTCATAATTGTATTTAGAGGTTGTACCTGAATAGGGTTACATGGTTTAATTTTCAAAAAACACCATATTTTTTGTTGTACTGCACATTGCTGCAGCTCCTCTTTTCACCCTGTGTGTTGAGCTCTCTGTTTTAGCTACAGAGTGAGACATCTCACTTCTGTTCCATCTTTGTTGGGAGTCACACATGCTCAGTAGGCTACCTAGGTCAGCACTACAAGCCAGTCAGAAGCAGAGTATGAGGGAGTGCCATGCTAGCAGCTAGGCGAGCATTATAACGTGTTACAAAGTGATGCACATTCGTCCCGGAAGTAAAGGCTGGACTACAATAGAGCTGTTTGGAGCAGTTTGTGAACATTGTTTTCTGTTGGAGATGGTAAGTCCCTTTGGGGTGGACTTTGGGCTTTTTCACTTTGGGAACCTATAACGTGCACAAAAATATATACAACACAGTAAAGAAAAGGGAAAAAGCCAAAAAGCATAATATGAGCACTTTAACGTCCAGCAGTTTCTTGTGGAAAAACTTTTTAGAGTTTCCTGTTCAGCTCCTCCCCATATATATACACAATTGTTTGGCATCTAATGCACTTTCCTTGATTATTGATATTATATTTTTATGTATATGTAAGTCCTTCAGAGGATAATGGATTCTCATGTATTCCATCACTACAATGGTGCTGCCTGCCTCCATAACCTCATTTTGGTAATCTCCATTCCCAGTCATTAAATGTCACAATGATAAGAATGGCTAATCTCTCAACACTATATATGACAGACCTCCTGTCATGCAGAAATATTTGCATACTACTGCAAGCGGGCTTTAGCCCTTACATGTTTCTCAGAAAGTGCATGGACGGGTTAACCACACGGTGTGATGAGAACAGTTTGACGCATTGCATTTTTGCTGTTTCATAATCTTTCTTAAATCCATGCAAAGCAGGAGATTTGCTCCCCTTTTCGCCAGCTTGTGACGACACAGGCTTGGAAGATTATTCTCCAGTTGCAACTTTTGCTGATTAAAAGTGCCCTGTACCATGTGCAGTATTAGCAGGAGGGTTCCAAGTTCGCAGTAATTGCTAGTGTGCTTCACAGACTCTTGTGGATGCAGTGTGAAAGACAGATTGAGAGACGGAAGCCTATTAAATCCTGGCATGTTGCTAGTCAGATTATACTGCTGCTTTGGGATATTTGAGCAAGTTTGTGGTCTGTCTGGTGTGAGATGTGTATCTGCTTGCATGCATGCTATCAGCTGTGGAGCACAATGACACCGTAGCAGATCAGAATGTGCATCAAAACCTCATGTGATTAACTGCTTTGTACTGTACAGACCAGGCGACTGACCCAACCCAATTGTGTCTCCACTGTACATGCAGTTTTGGGATGTAAGGTCCTTCAAAATAGATCTAAACTCTCAAATATGACAGATGGATGTTTTTTTTTGGTATCCATGTACTGGTTTGTCTCTTCAGATCGCATTGGTCTGTTGAAAGTACTGTAGTTGTGATTAACGTGTCGTTATTCTCAACTTTTCGGTCTCGCTAGTGTTTCTCAACCTTTTCTACCCTATGACCCCATATATATGTCACAAAAGAATTCTCATGACCCAAAGTTGTCATGTGGCCTACTAGCATGCAAGGAGCAGCCTCAGACATATTATATAAAGAGTATGGTATTAAATATATTCACTTTTCATTTATATATCAAAAATATCAGTATGTACATTAACCTAGCTGAAACTAATAGAGTCTAGATCATGTCAGTTCATGAAGTTTATAATGTTCAGTTTGTGTTCTTTGTGGTCATTTTGGACGCTGCAGATTTTAGTGCCTAAACCTGATCTCCTTTTTACTCACTATACTGTATTGTCTATATGAAAGCATCTTACCATGTCACAACTACTGTACAGTATAGTATTTCCACCTACACTCACATCTGTGCTCTGTTTTAATCCAGTTTAATCCTGCATTTACTTTTAGTATCTGTGCAATGATTAGTGCTTTCACTAGCTTGTACAATTTAAAGGTACAGCACTATAAACATCACCCCAGGAATTAAGAAGACGATAAATATTATTGTCATACAGACCCTAAGATACCACATTTGATAACCGGCCACGCTGTTTCACATAGCTTAGGTTAAGCTTGCGTCAGATCTGAAACGATTAGTCCATCATATGATTAATCGATCGACAGAAAAGTAGGTGGCAAATATTTTGATAATCAATTAATCATTTCACTAATTTGTTAAGCAAAATCATTAAAAAAGACATGCTACACATTCTTGGGTTTTAGCTTCTCAAATGGGTGGATTTGCTGCTTTTCTTTATCATAACCTATATCATTGTAAGATGGATATTTTGGGGTTTTGGCCTTTTTGTCAGACGAATCAAGACATTTTGAAGATGCTACTTTTGTCTCTCTTGGTCCAATTAATCCAATAATCAAGAAAATATTAAGCAGAATAATCAATAATGTCCAGTGAATTTGTTTACATTTTATTTTATTTATTATTTTTTGGGCTTTTTTGACAGCTAGGTGAGAAAAGGGGGAAGACATGCAGGAAATTGTCACATCTTGGATTCGAACCCTGGACCTCTGTGTTGACGCATAAACCTTTCAGTACACGTGCTCTACCCACTGAGCCAACCCGGCCACATGTGTCCAGTGAATTTAAAACAAAAATGGAAGCAAAGTTGTTCTCAGAAAAACAATTGCACCAAATACTTGAATTAATAGACCTAAAGGCACAATGGGAAAACTCTCCTCCAATATCTGATACATCCAAACCCCGTTATTGTTATTTATGTAATGTCCCTTACTGAACAAATTACCCCTTTCACCCTGTGAAGGCATTAAAGCTGTGCCTGTGTGTGTGCCTCTTCTGTGTAGTGTTTGCCTTGGGAGGTTTAGCGCTCTTCCTTGTGCCCCAACAGTATCGTGCTCACTTCAGCTGCACAGGGCTAAAAGTGGGTCTTTGACTTGCCTGATAGCTTTTGACAGCTCACTCTCATCCCCGGTGGATCAATGGAGCTCAGCGCTCTTCATTAGAAACATCAACGTACCGCACATTCCCACAGGCTCAGCAACTACCCACCAGACCAGTCAGAGACTAAAGCTTTATTTTTTTTATTCTCCAGCAGAAACTTCTTAACTTCTGTCAGTGTGACTTTTTATTTTCTTCAATTGAAGAATATTGTGGGAAAATGTTGAAAAAGGCCTAGCTTGTTTTTATTAATTGATACTTGATATATGGCTATTAGCAACAACTTTCTGGTCAACATGTTGGTCGAACCTCACCTTAAATGTAAATAAAAGATGATTTATTTATTTTGGTTTATATCACATAGAATAACAAATATTTGTAATACTTCTTATTCTGTTTGACTGCTGCAGATCAATGCACTGCAAAATCCATATCTTAGCAACTTCAGTTGTATATTCAGTCTTAAAATAGTTGTATTTTTTTGAGTAAGGCAGGAAATAATGAATCATTCCTATTAGTGCTGAAATGATAAGTTGATTGACAGAAAAAAAATTGGCAAATAGTGTGAAAATCACTAAATGTTGAAGTAATTTTTCAAGCAAATGCCAAACACTCATCGACTCCAACTTCTCAACATTTGATGCTTTTCTGTGGTTATAGAATTGTAAATTGAATATCTTTAGTTTTAACACCATTAATTGGCAAAACAAGCAATATGGACTGTGAAATGTTGCATGTTGCTGATGGAAAGTAGTTATTTTAACTAATTCTGGCATATTTACATGGTGTTTTTATACAACAATGTTCATAAATATGCATGGTCCCTATCAAATAAACCAATAAAATAAAAATAAAAAATCTTAATGATTTTGTTTTTGTCTAAACAATTAATCAGCTATTTGAAAAAGTAATTGATGGATTAATGTATAGAACTAAAATACTTGTTAATTGCAACCTAAATTCCTGTGCTGTAATATTAAATACATTCATGAAGATAATCTTGGAAAGCAATTTATAGATTTATACCTCATACTATTTCAAAAGTAAAATCATTAGGTGACATATTTTATTCTGTATTTCCTCATAAGTAATAAAAGCTGCTTATTAAAATAAGAAGCATTTTCCATAAGCTTATTTCTCTTGCATGAAATAAGCTTATTTTTCTTGAACTATGCATTTAATAGCAGCATATTTTTCACTTTCCATTTTTGTAAGCTAATTAAAACTGTAATGCTTGAATTATTTCAAGAGTTTAAAATGCCCCTTGAGCAATCCTGGACTGCTTTGCCTAACTGGCAAACACTGGTCTGTCTGGTTGTTGTTTTTATTCAAATTGGGGAAATGAAAACTTGAATATTTTACAAGTGCATTTGCTGAAGAAGTTTGCTATGTGTCGATGCAGGCTGCAGGGTTCATTGTAAACACAAGTGTTGCGTCAGCAAACGTTTGAAATGATGGCATCACACATATGAAATGTTGTTATGTGCAACAAGAAACTAATAGCACACTACTGGGGACGCTGGAGATGGTAGTTGGTCACAGAGGTTGTTGTCATGATGATAGTAGAGAGAGCATGAGCCAATGGCTGCTTTACTGTCTGCTTTTTGATTGGCTCTCTGACAATTTACACAGCTAATCACTGAAGGAATCCAGCCCACCTGTTTAGTCACACACACACAAACACACACACACACACACACACACACACACACACACACACACACACACAGAAACACATTCATACACACGTTCACACAGGCACACTGGGAAAAGCAGTGTGTGTGTTTCAGTGTCTCTCTCTGGTCTAATCATCAATAATGCATGGCTTTGGGAGGATGAAAGGCTGTTTTGGCTTGAGGCATGTGTCTTATATGGAGAGAGAGACATCAGCACTAGTAGTTATAACTGTACATCCATAGACAAAGTGAATGCTACTTCACATGGCTGTCCTCAGAACTGCTTATCAGGCTCCGAGTTGACTGATCAGGCTAAACATTTAAAATAGTTAACAAGTTAATAACAGAAAACATTTTTTTTATGTCTTTTTTTTTGTTCTTTGTTGTCTGAATTGAGGATATAAGGATAGAGTGTGTTGTATTGTAAAGCCTTCTGAGACAAAGGCTTTGGAGGGGCTATATAGGCTATATAACGTCTTGAGTCATCAAAATGTCACTTTGTGTTCATTTATTCTATTTCAGGTGTAGTTTAGTCTTATAACTCATGGTTTGGTTTAGCATTGATTTTAGGAAAGTTTCAAGGCACATCTTTGCTTAATCCAAGATATACTGCTGTGTTACAACTCCTTTTACACATATTGTGCGATGTGGATACATATGCAATGCTTTACCTCACACATCCTTACCTGACTTTAAGTGGGGGCTCAAAACAGACAATGCTTGTTTGCATGTGAATCAATAGAGATCATGCACAGACAGCTGTAAGGAACTCACAGCAGCTGTTTGGCTGACACAGATATTAAATCAGCAGTCCTGTTAGCTTTAAGTGTTGCACTTGTGGTGATTAAAATTACTGAACAGTGTGTATCACGTGGAGCAACTTCTCTCTCATTTTCCTGCGAACCCTTTGGTTATAGACATTCATATGTAAATACAGTACTGTCTACGTATGTGTGTGTTTGCTATGTGTATACGGAAGTGGGAGCGCACCCTTTGAAGTTCCTCATTCACTCTATACTCCTCTTCCCCATGTCTCATCTCCCTTTGAAGACCATGTAGCCATGATTAATAAAGTTGCCCTCTTTCCACTTCAAACGTATGGAATGAATATGGATATGATATGACACCAAACTTTCAACCGTCACTTTTCACTCCACTCCCATGCTGCTGTGTGGTGAAGTTTGATCGGCCCTGCAATCTCTGTGGGAGCTAAACTTGTCATTCAGTGACTTGTCTTTGAGTTGAGGACATGAGCTATTTGGAGTAGTTATGGCATTGCTTTTCAAGAATGATATCGAGCTGCAGGGGAACATTGCGGCTTCCTTCTCATTTTATTAATAAAGGTTGTGGTACTGTCCTTTTCTGGCATCATCACAGGTGCTCTGTGTCCTTAGCTAGCTTTGTAAAGGCTTTCAAAACATCATCTGCTTGTTTCATTCCCCAACAATATCATTTATGAGATAGTCATTTGCATTCATCGCCACTCTCTCAGAGTGTCCTCCGGTCTCAGGGTATTTTCAAGGGTGTCATTAAAAAATTATCTTAAGGTGGTTTTGCACGCATGCCTTAGCCCATAAACTACATATTAGTAACACCATATGATTCTTCTACCTTCCTCAGATCTCAACGTGTCCTTGAACTTGCCAACAAATAAGGATGCTCGCAACTGTGGCACAATGTGATGATAATGCACCTTCAAAGAAATACCTAGCAGGTGATTGGATGAACCATCTGTCTATCACGTCTGTCATAGTTGTTTTGAAGGAACGGTCACGGTCGTCACACACACATGAGCCATGCCTGTAGCTGCAAGTACGTTCCTCACAGTACGCTGATTGGTGATTGGTTCGGACACAAACGCATTACTTGAAGCCTCATAAAAATGGAATATCATGTGATGTCATGATATCTCTAGACTCCAGCTGCAGTGCCAAGAGTTCATCTGCTAAGGGGGAAACGTTTAAAAGTTTCTCTGTGCAGCCTTGAAACATTCAGCACACAAACACTGAAAATTGATTATTCTGTGAGACATCTTGTTAGGTTAAACTTTTGAAATGAACAATTAACAACATTTTTAATGACAGAGAAGGAAAACATGTAATTTTAAGATTTTTTAAACAGGCTAATCAAAATTTGTGTGTGTGTGTTTACAACCAAATTATTATTCAAAAGCAGATATTTTCATATATATAAAACATGTCTGGAGGGTAACGTTTATGTTCACTGTGATAAATTATCAATCTCCAGCGAGCTTTAACTGGATTTTAGGAACCAAGGTAGGAACAGCAGAAAGCCATTATTGCCCGTTGGAAAGTAAATCTAAAAATGTATGTATGGTTTGAATAATAGTTGACTAAAACATGCAAAACCACCAGAAGGGCCTATAATCCCTAAAGTATTTAATCTAGTGGCTTTTCAGGATTGTAGATTTGACTGAAAATGTAAAATGTTGGTGCATCCCATCCTTTGTAACTTACCATTCTATCTAGTAGGTGAAAATACCCCCCCTTTAAAACTAGTAGAAGTAGTAAACAAATGCTGCTAACATCCATTTGGTGGATGTGCTAACTGTGTGGTGTATCTGTGATTTCAGTGGCACTGTTGACCAGCCAGCTCTATGTATGGATTGACAGCTCAATCAATGAACTGGGCTGCTGCTTGCTTTTGTTTGGTCGGCACACAGGACCTCTCTCGCTCTGTTTCTCACTCTTGCTAATATGTTCCTCTTTTTGAAGTTCAAACATGGTTTATTTGCATGAATGGGTAATAGCCAGCTGACTCTCTCTGTCACTTCCTCAGTTTTATCTCTCAAGCAAAATGCTGGCTAAATGGGGAAGGTAGGGGTTCAATGAGTGGAGGCAGGATAATTTTGCTGCATTAGATTAAGTGTGTGTGTGTGTGTTCTCTAATCTTTGTCACGCCAGGCAGCAATTACTCTTTATATTGGGCTTGAGAGAAGTTGATTTTCCAATGGTTTTGTTTTTAAGGTTTATCAATGGGGTTGCATGCATGGATTTGACTGCAGAGTGAGCTAGTGACCTTGTTGACTAGAAACTATCTCACTTCAGGACCATGGTGAGTATCTGTGTGTGTGTGTGTGTGTGTGTGTGTGTGTGTGTGTGTGTGTGTGTGTGTGTGTGTGTGTGTGTGACTTGCATGCACACACAGTCTGAGTTGGAGTGAAATACCTCAAGCAAAGGCAGACAGACATATTACATGAGGTTCTCTCTCTCTCCAAGTTTTTCTCCTCAGTCTTTTTTTGCTCTTATTTCATTCAATTCCTATTTTTCATCATTCCTTCCCTCTATGTTTTCTCCTCCATCTCTATATTTGTGTTGTTAACACCACAACATAAGCCCTGTGCCTTCAGCCCCTGGCACAAATGATCATTGCCTCTCCCCAGCCATGGCGAGGTGCCTGTGTCTGTCCCTGACACCATATGGGCCTCTCTGTATGTTTGGGTGTATGATGCCAGTGCCCTCTCCACTGCCATCTGACCTCCAAATGGAAACACAGTCTGACCTCATTTTTCCTAATCCTAATTTGTTTTAGTCCAAATTTGTTCTTAAATTTTTTTTTTTCATCTTCAATGTTGATGAATACGGGTTTTGCCATTTGTGGTAAAATAATGCCAGCATTTTTATCCGTCTTTAGTCAAATAGCCATTTAGGTTATAAATCAGACACAAGAACAATAAATAAAATCTTGAGTCATGGAATGAGAAAGGACTACACCATTTCTGACTTATAGTATCCTGTCTCCCTTCAGCAAGCAGTCTGAGCCATTGCTCTTGGGAGCATTGTTGAAGCGCCTGAACTCTGAATAATACAACCAGGGACTTTAACCCTGCTTAACAGCCTAATTTACACATGACACAATAAAGGCTCCTGTGTCTATGTAGGACATTTGTTCCTGTGCTGGTGAATAAATTGAGGATACCCAGCAAATGTGTCTAACTTCAGCCCTAACTCAACAAATATTAGGTTAGATAAAGTTAAATAAACCCCCACAGTAGCTTGTTATCATTCGTTGGTTCTGTGTTTTGAGCAATGAACAGGAAAAGACAAACAGGTGTGCAAGCAATATCAGAAGTGCTCTTCCTGTCTGTGCGGGGAGAAGAACTCATGATAAAAATCATGGACAGGTTGTATGAATTGGCACTGCTGTGTGCTGTTTTGTCCTTTCTTTAATCCCAGGCCCTGATGTAACTCTTTCCTGCACATCTAAATAGTAAATTACACATTACTGAAGCCATTGTAAACAACAGAATTGTTAACCCAAAAACAACTACCACTCTCTGCTTCAAGGCTCAGCTTGGTAGTAATTATTTCTACTCTCAGAGCTGCACAACAGTCAGATGGGGCAACAGGGCAACTCAGCATCACTTATGTATTTAAGCACAACAGACTCTATTGGCTGTCAACACTTATAGGCTGTAACTAAACTGCCTGAGATGTTTAACGTCAGAAAAACAAATGGCAAGATAGAGAGGATATGACCCAAACTGTGGTTGAACTTTGATGTGTCTGTGCAGTTTCCTGTTTGCTTGCTCGCCTTGTACCTCTGACTTTTGCCTCTGTCCCTCCTGAGTTCAACTGCAATTTTTTGTTGAAGCACCAACATTATAATTAAAATTCAGCTAATCAATAGAAAAATATTTTAGCACTTTGTTTTTTCATTTTCTCTAGAACAAAGTCTCAGTGGCATTTATTTAGATCAGATTACACTTTGAAATTTCTCTTGCATCACAAGCATTCTCTATTTCACATAAACAGAAAAAACACGTGAATAAATTAAAGAACAATACAATATTACAAACATAGACAGTTGCAGTTTATTCCGTTTCCTTCCTTTACATTTAGTGTCTGACATACACAAGTACATGTTATATACACCTCAAAGCACCAAGTGAAGACAGTGAGGAGGGGCATTTCCAAAAATGAAGAAGAGGCTTCCTGCACACCAGAAGACTCAGCTGTGGACCTACTTAAAAGTTCTTCATTTATTTACATGTTTTGCAGGTGTAGGATCCAGCAGCACAACATATTTGCAGTTGTGACATTGGTGCCTAATAGCTAGACTTGTCACTTTTGAAAAAATAAATAACATTCTGCTTCTTACACATCAAATGTTTTGATTCTACAGCCTCACTTTGTCTGGTATGACCAGTAGTTTACTGTATGGTGGCTAATGTTAGCAAACCTTAATTAGATATTGCTGCATAACTTAGCTTTTTGACTCTTCTCTACTAGTAAAACAGTTATCCTACTACCTTTACTCAACAAAATATACATCGATCACAAGCTTCACATATATTATTATAAGTACATTACACACAATCTGACTTCTTAATAAATTGCAATAAATACTCTTCTTTGCACCTGATTCTCTCATTGATTATGGGGCATGGTTGTTTTTTTACCTTATTGGATATTTGTCCTACATATTTGTGTAATATAAATACAGTACATACATATTTACATTTTTTTGACAAAGACACACATGTGGATGTGCCAAATGTTTGATGTACACGTTTATTCATTTATGTGTTGCAGCTACCTCACAACCTAAGCCAGTCGTATCCACTTGTGTAATGTGGTGAAGAGACCTCAGCAGATGTCAGTCTAGTCTACCCTATTTGCATATTCCCAATGTGAAGCGGTATTTGATCTGATTCATTACATTTTGATGACGTGCCTTGGAAATGCCCCCCTGTGCCAGTGTTAGCTAGTAGCTAGCCAGGCAGTGCTTCAGCCCATATGCTGGTATTGAGGGATTTCACTGTAATTCTCTGTAGAGATTCATTCCTGTGCTTTAATAACAGTGGGATTATCAAGGTTCAGCCAGCTAACCCTGCTCTCCCTTCCATCAGTTTCACATGGCTCACAGCTCCATCCAGCTTCATCCATTCCTCCATGTCTCAGTTTCTCTATTTTGTTAATTTTTCCATCTAGTCATCCTGACTATCTGCTCTGTTTGCACTTGGTATATACCTCAGGCATGCAGACTATTCTTCTTTAGTTCATCTTGTCTATCTACAATTCGTAATTCATCTCTGCCCCCTTTATCCTTATTAATAAACCAATAAACATGAATTGTCTATATTCATTTTCTGGAATCTCTCTTGTTTGCTGCCCCTCTTGTCACCCAGGGTGGGGTGTGTGTGTGTGGCTATGTGTCTGGCAGAAAGTTATATGGGTTCTTATGTAAGCGGGTCTTGGCTGGGTAGAGCAGGGGTTTAGCTTGGGGATGCTGGCTCAGGTGGAGAGACAGAGACAGATGCTATTTTAGGTATACTGCGCTCCTTACAACCTCCAAACGCATGAGTTATTCACACACACGTGTCTCTTAGTTCTACCAGGATGAAAGGACAATAGAAAGTGGTGGTGTGCATATATCTGCAGTGACATTTTATCCTCATGTCTGTCAAGTACATTAAAATTGGAAGTGGAAAAAAAGTATTTATTAATTTGCAAATATTGTCAATAGCAGTCAGTTACTTCTGTCTACTTTTAAGACGTTAATCACTTAACCTATTTTTCAGTCTGTATAAACTTAAGAGTCATATATCAAGCCAAAATACCAGCTTCACGCATTACAGTATCTTAAATTTGAGGATTTGCTGCTTTTTTGATATTATTGACAATGTAATGTATTTTGATTTTTAATTCATAGACTAAATAATGAATCAATTGATAAAAAAAATTAAGAGGTTAATTAATTATTAAAAGAATTGTTGCAGCCCTACTTCCGTCACATTAGAGTATTTTAGTCTCAGATGTATATTTTGAAAGGACTCTTGCTTACAGTATTGCTTTTAGAGCCTGGTACAAAGGGGTCAGTCATTATATAGTTAAAACACAGTGGTTACAGCTTTACAGCTTTCCACAAACAGGGTTGATTTATTTATTTTTTGTTATTTGCAAATAGAGCTGCAACTGAAAATGATTAATTGTTTAAAGCATTTATTGGCTTTGTGGTAGAGAGTTAGCGTTGGATGAGGAGATAAATACTACTTTCATATCTGGCTTAGCTTAGTTTAGCTGACTGTGGCTCTGAGCAGATTCTGGGAAACCAGCAGAAACTCCAGGGAGTTTTACACTTAGCTTTTTGTGCAGATTAAACAGACACATGTTAATTATTGAGCATTAGAGGACAGAGCCGGGCTAGCTGTTTCCTCCTGTTTCCAGTCTTTGCGCTAAGCTAACCAGCTGCTGGCTGTAGCTTTAATTTAACGGGGCAGATAGGAGAGTGATTTCAATCTTCTCATCTAACTTTTCACCAGAAAGTAAATGAGCTTGAAATTGTTTGGTTTATAATGCCAGAAAATAGTGAAAGCTGCCCAACACAATTTAATGTCTCCAAATGTCTTGTTTTGTCTAATTAACAGTCTAAAAGCTCTTTCTCTGTACCTCTTGGTCCATTTTTGCTGTTTTTAGAGCATGGCTCTGGCCTGGCTCCAGTCTCACCTGCCCTGTGCTAACCCAACCAGTATCACCAGCATCAACCATCAGCACACTTCCAGAAAAGCTTGCTAAACAGGACTTTGTGGAAAGCCATGCTGTCTGGGACTTGGCTGCGTTCTGTGGGGCACCAGCAGCCTGCTGCAGCGCCTGTTGTGACCCCAAGAAGCATGACAGTGTGTGGGGTCCCAAGCGGCACAGTGGTCCTTGAGGCCCAGTATGACTACAACTACCGTGGTGCGGATGGACGGCAGGTCTGCATCAGGGAGGGTGAGCGGTTTATTCTCCTGAAAAAGACCAACACTGACTGGTGGCAGGTGAGAAAAAAAGTTCATCTATAGTTTGTCTTGTTTCGGTGGAACAAAAGATTTAGAAAAACACGGACATAGCATCTACTGCGTTGGACTGTAGGTTTCTGAATGGAGGTTTCAAAGTTTGAATTTGGAATAAAGAACAATGCTGACAATATTCAGTATTTTTCTTATTGTCAACAAACTCCATGAAAAGACCAAAACCAACAATGTGATTCATCTCTCAATACTTTCTGACATACCTACCCTGTTTGTGGCTTTCAGCAGCCCCAAGCCCATTTGTTCTTACTGAAAACATAAATCTTTCTAATCACCAACATACACTTTCATTTTTACAAAAAGCTAAATAAGTTCCAAAAATAGCTGGGCACTGTAGTTTTTAGTCAAATGTTACTCAAACAGGAATAAATAGTGCATTTGTTGTGGCCTATTTCCAGCCGTGGATTTAGTGCTCTTAGTATTTACGGAAGTAGTACTGTGTGATCGACTTAAAATAAACTGCAGTGTGTATGTTCATTATAATATATGGATAATTATTATTTTTTTTTTATCAAACATTTGATTGTATACCATAATTCAAATTGAGAAATTAGTTACATTTGGATTACAATCAGATCTTTGTCAGGTCAAAATTATTGTTACTCTTTTCATCCATGCTGTTTTCCAACGGCCTTGTGATGTGTGTAATTACACTCTATCCAAAATCAAAGACAAATATCCATCATGTCATAGTTTAAATCATAAAATCACCACAAACAAACGCATTAGAAAACGAGACATTGAGACCATAAAGTCCTGTGTGAAAAAAAACTATGTAAGTTATGGGTTTTTGTCATTGCATCTGTTCGATGTCACAGGAATTGTAGCGTAACACATTTACGCAAAGCGTTCAGGCCTCAGCTGTGTTGGTTGACGCTCTGTTGAACTAAGTGGATTTATGTGGGAGAAAATAGCAAAAGCATCTGTTTGTTCTTTGACAGGTGCGGAGGATTGGGGCTGCCAGTAAAACAAAGCCACTGTATGTTCCTGCCACGTATGTGACAGAGGTGCCCATTGCACCAATGCCCTCGCCACAGCGCCTGGTCGGGTCTGCCTCGCTGAACTCCAACCGCAGGATACTGCCAAGGGTGTCACTCTCTCCCAGCCCAAAAGAGACAACCTATAGTGAACAGCGTCAAGGTAAAGTGTAAGAGGAAGAGTGTGTTTTTCAGTTGAATTCTGTATTATAAGAGTAAAAAAATAACACAAACTTGTGTGTTGATGTTTTTCTTGAGTATAGAAGGAAATATGTTCCTTAATGATCTGATTTTACCTTCCTTCCTCAGTGAACAAACCCATGTTCCGCTCCATGGAAAACCTCAACTCCAACAGTGCCTTTCAGGGGCTGGACAACAAAACCGGTACAGGTGGAGGCCGCTTCCCCACCCTGCCCCTCTGGTCTGGCTTCACCTTTACCCCCAACTCTCCCACATCCCCGTCAGGACACCTCATGGTCCCTGGGTCCCCCACAGCTTCCACGGCACCACCCAACCCCAGGCTGGTCCCCATGATCACTCGGAGCCAGAGCTCCAGCAACCTACCTGAAAACCTGATGGAGAACCCATATGATGAGGTGGGCGGCAGCTTCAGCAGCCGTGTTAACCACAGGATGCCCAAGAAGTCTTGTAGCCAGTGGGACATGGTGGGAGCCTCCTGCAAGAAGAACCACCTGCAGGTACGAAGAGGCAATGCCTACAAACCTCTAACAGATGTTACTGAAACATCTGGTTCACACAGCAGAGCCACACTGGAGCGTAAAGGGGAATTACTGCATGTATTTGTAACCCTGGTTGTTATTCTCATTATATTTGTCCATTTTGACTCCATATGGACTACTGTCTTTCTTAACTTCAGCTGGTGTTTTAGATTATTTATGTAAAATGTATGTATTTTGGAAAGCTGCAGGATGCTCGCATGTCTTTTCTCTACAATTGTATTCAAGCCGAAATTCAAAAATTCCCAAATCTTTACAAAAAATGTGGTGAGTAAAAGTTATAAGTCACAGTGATCAATAGTCATATTGGACATAAATATGAGAATAACACCTAAATTGACAAATACCAGTTTCCATACATATAAACTTAAATAGGTTTAATGTTTGAGTAAACCTTTGGCCCAGTGGTGTTTTATCCATATACACATTCCACATTCATGTCTAGCAGTCGGTAGTAGTCATGTCAAGTGTTTATTTAATTTATTCAATAAAACTGTTTCTGATTTTAGTTACAACAGCAAAGTAAAAAAAATATATATATATATATATATATATATATATATTAATCTCATTGACATATCTTGTGTAACGATACATTGATCTGGATTGCTATATCGATTCAATCCTCAAAGATCCAATTTTATTGATACAAAGTGAAAATATCGATACATATCGTTATCTTTAAAGTGCTCATATTATGCTTTTTGGCTTTTTCCCTTTCCTTTATTGTGTTATATATCTTTTTTGTGCATGTTATAGGTTTCCAAAGTGAAAAAGCCCAAAGTCCACCCCAAAGTGACTTACATCTCCAACAGAAAACACTGTTCACAAACTGCTCCAAACTGCTCTATTAGTCCAGCCTTTACTTCCGTGACAAACGTGCGTCACTTTGTAACCCCTGTACATTCCAATGAGAGTGCTCAAAAGCGCATAAAGAAATCATGGAGCTTGGATCTTCCGTGTTGACTGGCCCATGATGTCACGATGGACATGTGCACTAGCAACAGTTTGCTTGTTAACAGTTATCAAAGTTTTACATGTTTAAGGGGATGGATATTTTCACCTGACATCCATCGGTTACTCATTGGAAAATGTAAAAAGGCAAAACCACTGTATCAACAGCATATTTAACTGTTACTCCTCTGATCCTAATTAGTATGAAGAACAGAACAAAAACTCTATTAGATTTTTCTGGTGTTTAGGAAAGTGTGGGATTAGATTAATTTTGATTTCCTCTCATTGGCAAAATCTCTAATCTGATGGATTAACAGGTCATAACACCAAAACCAATACACCAGCTGGTAGTTTTTAGCCCTGTGAGGGTATAATTTAAGAGACAAAAAAAAAAGGTTTTGAGATACTTTTCATACTTTTCAATCTGAGAAGCGTTTTCAGGTGGAAACAAATAATTCTACAACTACTGAAAAACTGATTAAAATAAACCTTGTGAGATCCCACCAGAAGACTGATAGCAGAGGTTGTCTTTGATTTACGTCTGTACTTGACCTCAATAATCCTCCTAGAGCAGCAATCAAGTTAGCATTGTGGTGACGTCGGAGCTTCCCTGTATTACATCAGAGGGTATTACACAAGGAATTGTTGTAGAGAGAAATACTAAAGGTTATCTGTCTTTCAGCTGAGGGAAGCTCCCACAGCCGAGTTTTGCTTCCACTGAACCGTGCTTGCACCAGAGACTTCCGACTTTGGATAGCTGTGATCTCAGTGGAAATGACAGTGCTCTTTTTTCATCTTGATCTCTCTCTCTCTCTCTCTCTCTCTCTCTCTCTCTCTCTCTCTCTCTCTCTCTCGCTCTCCCTTTTTTGTTCGCCTTTAATACCAGTTAGCAGGATAATTGCTGCCACTGTTTTTCATTCAAAAAACTATCTCACTATTCATTTTGTCAGCCATTTTTTTAAGTGCTGCCACACTGATGATGAATTTCAATGAGATTTAATCTTAGTCTTACATGGGGCAAAATCCAATTTGGATTTGAAGAGATAATACTAACTGATTGACTGACCTTTTTTTAAAGGTTGTTTTTATGGCACTTTTGCCTTAATTTGTCAGTACACTACATGGCCAATTGTATGTAGATACCTGAGCATTATCCCCATGAGTAATGGTCATCTCATACCACAACAATGGGCACTAATATGCTGCTACAATTACCTCTGATAATGTTTTCCACAAATTTCTGGAACCTGGCTGCAGGGATTTGCCGTCTTTTAGCAGTAGTGAGGTCGGCCACTGATTTTGGGAGATAAAGCCTGGCTCCCACTCAGATTTATCCTGAAGGTGTTGCATGGTGTTGTCCAGACTCTGTGTAGGTTAGTTAAACCTCACTTTGTGCAAAGGGTACACTTTTTATTACCATGCTTGTTAATCTTAAGATACTTGTCTTCAGCCAATCAAGGCCAGTATTGTGTAGGTTTGACATTTTCCAATAGAAGACAATCAGCTTTTCTCTGGAAACCCATCATTGGATTTTTCCAAAGTTATAATTTAAAATGACTGAATGTAAAAGTGCTTTGCATATCATATTCTTAATTTGCCCATTTGACTCTGTTGAGAAACACTTGGTTTTGATCTTACCACTGAGGAAAACAGTAGAAAACTGTGAGACAGAAAGCTCCAGGTGAGTTCAAGACCCAGTGCTGCCCCCTGGAGTAAAATACAATACATACACACACATGCATCACTACACACCATGTTCCCTCAGTCTGAAACAATGTGTTATGTAACAGGGATCAAACAGCTAGCCAGTCAATCAGTTATATTTGTCTCAGCTATATTTCGTGGAAAGATGATCTTCCACGCCTATCTTTTCAATTAATTTGATTGGATTTGTAGATGTCCTCTCTTGTAGCTGTTGCATTAGTCCTCTCAATCTGGGTGAGCACATGCCTTTCTATAAATCTTAATCCAAAATCTGACGGGTTATTCCATAGTAAGAGGCGGTGGGATTTATTTTTTTCTCTTTGTTGTTTTTGTCTCTTTCTTACACACTGAGAACTGAAGTTTGTTTATAGTCAGTAACACATACACCATCCTGCTACTCTAAGTACTCATTAGTGCACCAAATGTGTATTATTCCGCAGCTGAAAATAGTCTCTGCCTCTCTTTCTATCTCCTTTCCCTCTTTACTCTTTCTGCCTGCAAGGTCCCAGCAGAGTCCTATATGTTCCAGCTGTCCTGGAAGGACTCCCCTCTATACACTGAAGTGCAGCCAGAGAAACGCCTGTCGCTCACAGAGCCCCCTAACCCTGCCCCAGGTCAGCAGCCTCTTCGGGTCATAGACCTGTGGGAGCAGTACTCTGACCTGCCCACAGGGAGATACTACTACGTCAACAGCATCACCAAGGAGAGGTCCTGGAAACCCCCTCGCCGGGCCCGTGGACACACACCCAACAAGGTAAGGCACCCAACACAGCTGGTGTTCATTCACTGTTTTTTACTCCACCTTAATCCATGTTTTCTTTTTTGTCTTTCACTAAAATTGCATTACATTTAAAAAAGGAAGGCATTCTCAGGGCTGGATGAAATCTTTCTTTCTCAAAGGAGGGGATAGAAAACGGTCAGGGTGTTGAATAAAAGAGTCTGTATCAGCACTAAAAGGGACATTTTTAGTCAAAGAATGTCCTAAGACTTCAAAGAGACACCATGACTCGCATATTTTTATTATATATTATATTTTATTAGAGTTAGATGATCCCGCTTTTATACCTGTCTGTTAAATATACAGCTATAGCGAGGAGACAGTTATCTAAACTTATCATAAAGACTGGAAAAAGCGTGTTGGCTTTGTCCAAGGTAACCCAAACCATCCACCAGCACCTCTAAAGCTCACTGACACATATATCTAATTTGTATAATCTATGCAAAAACCGAAAAAGTAAAAGCGATACATATACAGATACAGATAGCTTTATTTATCCCCGAAGGGCAATTCAATGTCTACAGTCCCCCTGAAACATACAGTACAGGCAAAAAGTTTGGACACACCTTCTCATTCAATGTGTTTCTTTATTTTCATGACTTTACATTGTAGATTCTCACTGAAGGCATCAAAACTATGAATGAACACATATGGAATTATGTACTTAACAAAAAAGTGTGAAATAACTGAAAACATGTCTTATATTTTAGATTCCTCAAAGTAGCCACCCTTTGCTTTTTTTGATAACTCTGCAAACCCTTGGTGTTCTCTCAATGAGCTTCATGAGGTAGTCACCTGAAATGGTTTTCACTTCAGGTGTGCTTTGTCAGGGTTAATAAGTGGAAGTTTTTCCCTTATTAATAAAAAAGCAAAGGGTGGCTACTTTGAAGAATCTAAAATATAAGACATGTTTTCAGTTATTTCACACTTTTTTGTTAAGTACATAATTCCATATGTGTTCATTCATAGTTTTGATGCCTTCAGTGAGAATCTACAATGTAAATAGTCATGAAAATAAAAAGGAAACGCATTGAATGAGAAGGTGTGTCCAAACCTTTGGCCTGTACTGTATGTACACATGCATACTGCCAGTCATCAATGACAGAGGGAGCACAATAAAAAGGCATATGGGAAAGTGCGAGATCCAGAAGTATACGACAAGAAAATATAATATTAGCTAATACTTCCTAAGCTGTACAGGCAGTACAGTAGCAGACATATATGAAGTTTTGATCTTCTCATTATATTCTCCACAAGAAGGCCAATAAGCATACAGCGGGATATAGCGCGAAATTCCACAGAAGCAGTTTTGAGTACTTTGCTTGGTGTCTGTCTGTCTCTCTGTCTGCAGCCAGATTTGGTCACCACGATAGCATCCCAACCCTGAAAGATATCATTAAACTTTACAGGTGTGTAGTTGAGTTAAAAATGAAAGCCCAGTTGGAAGATGGATGTGGTCCCATCATGGGTGCTGGAAGTCTCTGCCGAAGATGGTCTCTAGTTTATTTCTGTTTCTCTGGCAGGCCGGTCCATTACAACCTCAGACGTTACCCAGAGAAACCAGCCATCTGTCACTACCACTTCCTGAAGCTGGCAATGGAACAATGCACAGGGTAAGACTACTGTACTTCTTGAGAAGTGGTCAAATTCAGCCTACCTGGTGACATTTTGTGTGATTTACCACCTAGATTCTGAATTAAATTACCTACATTGGCAATTGGAACACCTGTAACGCTGGTAATCACAGGATATTTTTTGCGATGTTTTCTTTGACAAAATGAATAACAGCAGTTACACTTGCATACCGATGACACTTGACTTAATTCGGAAAACTCTTGCTCTGCTACTTGCTCTGCTACTGTTTTTTCCACCCTCACCTGTAACTAACTACAGACAGTAACAAGTCTGCATCCAACAAAAGCATCTTCTTTAACTTTCCAGTGTATTCTGTTTTCTTTGTTCTTTCTTTTGTGCTTTATCTCGGCACAGTCAAGCACTTTGAATCACATGTGTTGTTTTTAAAGTGCCATATAAATAAGTTGATTTCAGTTGGGTTCTTTAATGATCCTTGTCACAAGGAAGTATGCGCTGATGAGGTGGTGAGAAATGTGTGCCAAGTCAGTGATTAGTCATGGTTGGTTTAGGTTTTCTTTTAACATCATTCATTTGGTTCTTCAGAACTGTCAAGAGGCTTATATATTCTTAACTTATTGCTCTGTCCTGCCATGTAAATATTTGTTAATAGTATTAAGTAATCATTACTATGTAACATTTCTTAAATGCAAACAGCTGTGATTTGGCAGCTGTAAACACTGCTGATCAAACAAACTACACAGTGAGATGACAACAAACACACCTTCTGCCCATTTTCATACACATGTATGTACAATTCAGGTTTCCAGACTTGAACTGTGTTCCAGATTAACGCAGGGAGAAATGCTGAGCTGGGCAAAATTAAAATGGGGGCTACATCTTTCTATTTGCCCCATCGTTTACTTACCGACTCACTGCCTTAATTATTTATACAGTACAGGCCAAAAGTTTGGACACACCTTCTCATTCAATGTGTTTCTTTATTTTCATGACTATTTACATTGTAGATTCTCACTGAAGGCATCAAAACTATGAATGAACACATATGGAATTATGTACTTAACAAAAAAGTGTGAAATAACTGAAAACATGTCTTATATTTTAGATTCCTCAAAGTAGCCTCCCTTTGCTTTTTTTGATAACACTGCAAACCCTTGGTGTTCTCTCAATGAGCTTCATGAGGTAGTCACCTGAAATGGTTTTCACTTCACAGGTGTGCTTTGTCAGGGTTAATAAGTGGAAGTTTTTCCCTTATTAATAAAAAAGCAAAGGGTGGCTACTTTGAAGAATCTAAAATATAAGACATGCTTTCAGTTATTTCACACTTTTTTGTTAAGTACATAATTCCATATGTGTTCATTCATAGTTTTGATGCCTTCAGTGAGAATCTACAATGTAAATAGTCATGAAAATAAAAAGGAAACGCATTGAATGAGAAGGTGTGTCCAAACTTTTGTCCTGTACTGTATATATATATATATATATATATATATATATATATATATATATATATATATATATTTATTAACTTCCCTCTTTGACACACACACTTCCTCTCAAATTGTGTTTCTGTTGGGCTAATCCCTGCAGGGAATAACAAGGTAATGCCACTTGATCTGATGTGCGATCCTTTAGGGCCACACAGAGAGAGACAGAGGAGTCTTTTAAATCCAAAACATTACAAAACATTGCTAAATTTAAACCGCTCACTGAAACTTCTCATCAACGTTAAACCCCTCCCTGACCTCAGAGATGCTGTCGTAGTCAAACTTGCACTGTTTCATTCATTTCACCCTTGTTTCTAAACGTGATGTTACAAGAGAGGATTTCTAAGCTCTGACTGAGGAAGTACATCTGTTGTTTAAAGTGTAAGGGTTTTAGGAATGTATGCAACAGCCATCGGTGAATTAATTTAACCTGAATCAATGATGACATCTACCTAAAGCGATGCAAGATGCATGATCCAGATTGTCAGAGATAAGCATTTTGCATCTCAAGGTTGCCTCAATGTTGCGTCAGTGTTTCAGATTTAATGTTGCTCATCAAAAATAATACCCACATGATCAAAGCAGTGATTCCCCATCAAGTCTGTTTGAGATGCTTTCTGTCGACCTATATGTGTCATTTTTTATTCTGTGTTACATATATTAAACATTAACTTCACCAATGATATATAATGCATCCTGCATGTCACACAAGTGATTGACCCAGGTGTTTAAAACTGGGTGACCCATATCACTTGTTAGCACACAGCGTTCTCTGGTCTAGATTTTTTTTTTTTTTTTTTTTTTTTTTTTACATTTTAACCCTTGCCATGTTGACTCCTACTGTCTCTGACTAACTGACTCCTTTTGTTCTTGAACTGCTGGTCAGACAAAACAAGACATTTGGGAAATAGTGAGGACATTTTTCACAGTTTTATAGACCAAACGACTAATCAATCAATTGTTGAGATAATCTGCAGATGAATCACTAATGAAAATAAATGTCAGACAGATATAGTTACTTACCTACTTATTTTGAAGATTCAGAATTAATACATAACATATCATCACTTTAAAAAACATGATGAGCTCAAGTACCTCTTTATCAACACCAACAATCATGTTCCAGATGTGTTCTTTTTAATATGTAGAAATATTTAAAACTATACATTATATAAAAGTAGATATTGTTACAATAATTACAATACATGTAGTGATCCTGGAATTGTAGATTTTTAGGCTTGGTCTCTTTTTTCAGTAGGATTGGTCGAATTTGTTTTTACAACTACTATTTAGGAGGAACGAAGCTGGATGTTTTTATGCATTAGCCATAACTTTTAGTCATGTATTTTAACTTCTCTTCTCACTTGCTCATGAGTTTCCACACACTCTCAACAGCAGCAAGCGTTATTAAAGTGTTAACGCTGACTCATGTTGGTGGGAGGGTGTCTTATGGAGTAGTAGCCGGTAGTTTTTTTGTTATTGTAACATTAAATATAGTAAAGATCACACAATTTGTAATCCTACTTGTGTGCATTTTATTTCCTCTTAAATACATATATGTGGACATTTTTTTAAGTTTGTTTTTACCAAATCATAATTTATATTTTTGTCAAATTAGCTGAACTACTATTATCTTTCCACATACTTGAACTTAAAAACAAAACCTGTGACAGTTAATGTGGCAATGTTTGTTTCTGGTGTGATTATTCTGAGTTGTTGTACAAGAGAGTGATTGTACTGGCTGATAAAGGCAGCTTCCCTCTAGAATGGGGAAGTAGATGCACGCTGAGACAGGAGGGACGGATGAATGATTTTTACACTTTGACATTCAAACGGAAAAATCCTAGATGAAACGAGGACTCAAACTTGACAGCAAAAAAAGCTCTCAGAAACAAGAGTTGTCCTGGATTGTATAACTGGGTGATCAGTGATTATGAGCGCCTATGCTGTAAGTTCATTTTAATTTCTTACACAATATAATAAACCTAGGTGTGTTGTTGTTTTCATGTCATTATTGCTGTGGAATTCCCGACAGAACATGTAAAATGTACTGCTTGTTAAAGTGAGCTGAATTGGTTTCATGTGGTTGTTATGCTAATATAGCTCATTTGGCTTTTCATTGTCAGATGTGTTGCGACTGACTTTGTCATTCTCACAACGAGCTCATTCAACTGTATTTATGAGGACGTGTGGGATCCATTTCAACAACTAAAAATCTGCATGCCTGATTCAAACAAGTACTATGCAGTTTGTGTTTCAGTCTTACTAAGCAACGGCAGCAACTGCCTCTCATTAACTTCAGTTGTATATGGGCACGAGTGTGTGTGTGTGTGTGTGTGTGTGTGTCTTTGTGTGAACTTTTGTGCTGTGGTGGTATATCTAGGAGCATTTTTAGCTGGCAGGATGTGAGAGGAGTAGTTTCAGTGTTTGTGTGAGCGTTAGCCCGGTCTTCACGACTTATCTTTACTGAAAACATTTGTCAGCATCCTGTTTTTACATGTAGGTGTAAAATGTACCCACATTTTTATTATTTGGGATCAAATTTATTTTGTTCCACAAATGGGGACAAGTCTAGTTTTCACAAAAACTGACAATCAAATAGAAGTAATAGTGATTTATGTGTCCTGTCTCTTTGTCTTTCTCATTCGCTCTAGTTGACACCTGATTTCAACTTCGAGAGCCACCAGAGGAGAACTGACGGTGGCTGGCAGATGAAACAGGTGAAACTCTTCTCTACCTGCCACACTCTTTCATCGCCAGAGGGCTAATGATTTTCCCCTTGACTCTCACCTTGTCAAAAAACACCTGTCAAAGAGTAAAGTAAAAGATAAGCGCACTTTACTAGTTTTACATATTCTCACAACACAACAGGATGCATTTTCTTAAAGCTACATTGTGTGAGAATTTCTCCCATCTAGCGGTGAAATTGTATATGACTACCAACTGAATATTACTTTCTAGGCGACTCCGTTACATGTCCTAGAGAATAGGTGTGATCATTTTCAACAGGCTTTCAAATCTGCCGGCAGTTGCAAATAATCTTCTCCCCCTCCTTTGCATTCGTCACGGTGTTACACAAGTGCAAAAGCGCAAAATGCAGAGGTATGTCCATCTTTGGCTAATGTATTTTAAAGATGGAGGTGCAAAATGGTGGACATCATTTGAGCGACTCGCTCCTATGTATTCTGAATGATTCTGAATTGCAGATTCTACGCGTACGAGAATACTTTGATTAGTTGGTGGAATGAGCACATTTGTGAAAGAACAAAGTGTTTTTTGCTAAGAATCAACTCAAAAAATTACACAATGTAGGTTTAACAAAACGGGACATCATGCAGCTCTGGTGGTGTAGTCTGCCACCTTGACTTTGTCACTGCACATTAAGAAAAAATCCTGCAACATGTTATGTTTGCACATCTACCACCAGAAGCATTAACTGTATGTCTGTACATAAGTATCTATAGATAACATATACTTCCTATTCTTCTTTTAAAAGCTGAAAAGTCTTTCTTTGTTATTCTTGTTGCATATCTGACTGGGAGGGTAATCCTAAGTGTTTTATGAACGCTTAAAGGGCTTTTGATGGAGGGTATTTTCCTCATGAAAATCAATGAACTCGAGTTGTTAGATTTGCAAAAACTGCATCTCCACTGTATTACTGTAGAATACATTAATGTAATGCCAGCTATGCTCTTTAGATTCTCAGAGATCAGCATTTATGCATATTAAGGTGGTGAAATAGCAACTCATGGTGTAAAAAGAAAGGCTGTTACCCAAGCAGTTCTTAATGCAACATGTTGCATCACAGTGGGGTGTGGGTGTGCTTGGTTTAAAGCCCTTTTAAAGGCCTCCTCTTTGCAAAGTAGCAGATTTGGCTCATAGTGCTAATCCCCCCTTGCATGAAAAGATGGCAAACATTAGGAGGGATATTTAGTCTGATTGTTGAAACTAGGTTACTGCGATTGGGAAAGGTACTTAATTATGGCTGCTGCTGCATGAAAAGTTGGAAGTTGTGGGAATTTGTATGCGACAATGCATACGTGTAGCTGTTCGTGCCTGGGATTGTATATATTTGGCTTGTAAAGTATAGATGCACATACATGCATCTGCCTCATTGCTCCTGCTGTAAAGTGAAGCAAAACAATTTGAACTTCTCAAGGAAACTGCAGTTTGTTCCCATTTGCCAGTTTTTAAAATTCTCAGGATATTCACTCATAATTATGGTATTTATTATTTCTCAGAGTGCCAGAATGCTTCACTTCATTTTAGCAGTTCATACATGTAAACTGACAATGCACTGCTGCTGCATGTTCGGTCTTCCCCAAAGAGGAATTATTTAAAATACTTGCAGCTTGATTCAGAATTGATCTGAAATGGCAGAAGGTTTCATAGTGGCTACCACTGTGTGATATCTACTGGGAGAATTGAGAGCAGACAAAGAAAAGAAACCCTGTTGAAGCTAATGCTGACGCAGTGTGAGGTGTGACATTTAGAACCACATAAGAATGATTTGCAAGCCAGCAACCAGTGTCCTGACTGTGGCCCTGTCTAATCTAATTATTTTAGAGCATTGATCGACTCGGCTGTCTATCAGTCAGAGAAACAAAGCAGTCATCAAATGAATCAATGAGAAAAAGTCCCACTAGTAAGCAAAGGTCCTCATCGGTATACCATTGAATGAAAAGTTTAAACAGCAGATGGGAATAAAACAGCATTGAAGACAAATTGCTGCTTGTGGTGTCAATACTTATACCAATGATTATTTGAACACACAGTGTATGGTGCTTCTTCATTGCACAGATTAAAATTTAAAACCTATGGTCTAGTGCAAGTAGAAGAGTTAATGTCTTCCTTGATTATGTTACATGTTTTGCATGTTTGTTTGCGTGAATTGTATTTAAAGTGCAAAATAAATCTCACATGAAATGCGTTACCATCAGAATATTGAAAATTAAGGAGGGAAACTGCATGCTTAATTTTCAAAAAGTTTCCTGACCTTTCTGTTGCTTGTTTGTGATTTGAATTGGTTGCTCAAGGCAAGAGCGTCAGCTAAATAATTAAAAATATAGTAAATATAATAAAGAGGAAACGGTTCTTCTATGGTCTCAATAGGTATTCATAAGAAAACACTTAACAGCTCTCACAAAATCCACTGACATTAAAATACAATGGGAGCATATTGTATTTATTTTTTCGTTAACACACAATAAATTAGTGATTGCTATTGCCCTTGTTCACCACTGACCCAAACGTTTGACCCCGACCTTTAACCCCTGTGAAGAGCATGCAGCGCGCCGTCTCCTCTGACACCCTGAGCACAATGTCGTTCAGCAGTGCCGATGCCCAGTGCCATAACTCTGCCGCTCTGCATGATGTCAAGCAGCAGCTCAGCCACTCCCAGTCTATGATCCTACCTGAGAACGGCAAGGTACTGAAGGTGTACAGTATTCACAGACTTGCAGACGGAAGGGGGAATGCATACACTTTTAACAGTTTTCACACAAAACACTGGACATATGCACATATACACATGCAGACAAATGAACACCGCTGATGATGCCCACTTCCTGTCTTTCAGCTGGTCCAGCAGTGCAGAGATTACTCCTGTAATGTGACCAACATCGTTGTGGAGCCTCCGTCTCCTGAGAGCTCTCCAGACAGCGATGGCTGCACACCGGTGAGAAAACACTGCTTTTTACTTTTGAAATAAAAATACCTGTACATGAGTATAATATTTTATATATTGATTTAATATTGTGCATTGATAGACAGCTTTGGGCACACAATTCCTTTTAGCATCTGGGTATCCTTAGCTTTTAAATTACTCGTTTTTAAACTACTAAAACCTCCATAAAGAGGTTGTTTAAACCTCAAACAGATTTTTTTTTTTTGAAGTCTCCTTTGCTTCTCTCCTCCAAAACCTTTTCAAACAAATTCTGAGAAAAAAAACAATCATACACCCAAACCAGCCTTTTTAGTGAACTTGGCAGCCATGGTGTTACCCCAACACACAGCAACAACAAAACAAAGCAGTGGCCATAAAGCCCTGGTAGCTCTGGCTTTCTGCTGACCCTGTAGAACTTCACTAGTTCTGTTTCATATACCAATAAAATATATTAGTTAAATCGAGTTTTGACAAAATACTGATTCTCCAGAATATGATGGCCGATGTGAAGAGAAATGTTGGAAATTATTCATGAGTTTGTCAGCTTGACCTGTCTACCTGTTGTATTTAGTCAGATATTTAAGGAACAACTATTATCACAAAAAAATTACTTTCCCAGTAACCGAGAGGGGAAACTAGTAAAGCAGATAGTTTTGGTTTTATTTGCAGATATTGTTAAAAGTACATTGTGTCTTCACAGAGTCTTGTTTTACTTTACTGAAGTTAAAAGAAACCTAGAGAAAAGTGTCCACAGTGAGGTCTTAGTATTTATGCACATTGCACTTGAGTTTTTCAAATATAATTCTTTACAAATACAGTCTCAGAAGTGAATATCTCAAAACCTAAAATATAATAAACTTAGTTTGTTCCCCACTGTCTTTATATACTATACTCAAAACGTATAATTTCCTAGTTAGTATTCATTCTTTTCCCTTGCACCTTAAAAGGGGCCATACCGCAGTGGGAGATTTAGGAGCAGCTCCCTCCCGCTATTTTTTTAATGATGCAACATTCGAATAAAATGGGTTTGCTCCGGATGCAGTGTATTACACAGAGGGATATTGCATATTGTGCTTTAAACCCCTTTTATTGTGTTCTGAGGAGTTGGAGAAAGCCGGCCTTCTGAACAAGACAAAGATCGCAGAAGGAGGCCGGAAACTGAGGTGAGGCATCATGCTCCCATGAAAGACAAAAAGTTATATTAGGATTGCATCTGTTTGCATGAATATAGTGTTTTAATAAATGATGGTGAGTATGATTTGCTGGGCTGAATCTGATAAGTGTACGTGTGTTTGTTGGGTTGCAGGAAGAACTGGAGTCCTTGCTGGGTGGTGCTGGTCGGGAACAGTCTGGTTTTCTTTAAAGATCCTAAATCACAGACACCTTCCAGCTGGGTAAGAGCTCAGACAACTCTGTGTGATTTTAGTCCAGGTAATGTCTTTGCAAAAAACATAAATCAGTGTTTTCTTTCCCTGTTTATTATAACCAAAAACTGGGTGGAAAACATTCCATGAAGCACATTTCTTAATTTGGAAATCCTAAGCCAACTGTTGTGAGTAATTTTCTAAGTGCAGATGTCATTTTTTCTGCATGTTTTTTTTTCTTCTTCATTTTAGATTTGAAAATTGTGAAGCAACTTTTTAAGACAGCTGACTATGGTCGGTTGCACAAAGATCAGTAGCTTTGCCAAAAAGTGAGCACATAGCTGGATATTTCTGTCCACTATGTTGCACGCATTTCTCCATGTTTTTCATGTGTTAATTTTTCATCATGAAATGACACACATCAACTCATCTGTTCATAAACTCTGTGTGTGTGTGTGTGTGTGTGTGTGTGTGTGTGTGTGTGTGTGTGTGTGTGTACCTGTGTACCTGTGTACCTGTTTATTTATAAATAGAAACCAGGAAACAGTCGTCCTGAGAGCAGTGTGGATTTAAGAGGAGCCCAGCTGCACTGGGCCAACAACCTGTCCAGCAAGAAAAACGTCTTCAAGGTAGGAAACAAGTGGACTAACAGTAATGTAAATGGACTGTTTTTATATAGCACTTTCCTAGTCTTAAAGCACTTTTACATAGTACAGGAACCATTCACCTTTCACACACATTCTGTATGAATGTTGAAGTGTCCTTGGGCAAGACTGATGATCTGAACTGTTCAACTTCAACATGGAACTCAAACCACCAACCTTCCGACTAGCAGGCAACCGCTCTACCACTGAGCCACAGCTGCCCAATAATCAGAAACTGTTACGCATTACAAAACTGTTCAGACCTCAGTGATCCTTTCATTTGAATGGTTGCATTGAGTTTATGTACAGTGACGATGTGATAACAAAAAGGTCCTTATCAGCGAAGGAAGTGAGAGTGGGAAACTTTCTTTCACCCGGTCACTCTACAGTGACTCAGTGAGGAAGAGGAAGCAGTAAAAATAAATGTTCCAGTGAAATGTGGCCCACTCTCAGTTACAACTGAGAAGAGTCTGGTGTCAACCAGGCTAGGAAGATTATGTTTTTTTACTGTCTTTAACATTAAGAAATGTGCAAATGATAGAGCTTAACACCTGGCAAACTGGTTGTATAAGACGTGTGAAAAAATAATCATCATTGGGGAGCTTATTTGTAAATGTGTGTTGTAGCTGAGGACAGTGACGGGCAACGAGTTTCTGCTGCAGTCGGAGACAGACTCTCTGATTAAAGAGTGGTACAACACCATCCAGAACGTCATCGACAGGCTGGTGAGACACACAACACACACAGAGTTTTACTTTCAATGTCCCACTTACATTAGTGGTAAAATGGTTTCTCTTTTGGATCAAAATAAGGTCACGCACTCAGTATATAAGGTTTATGTTCATCGCTGCCTTTTACTGAACTTTAAACACACATCCTTTAACTCGTCTTGCTTTTTGTGTTCCACTGTGAGATGAACTTTCAGGGCGCCGCCAAATTATGTTAACATTTTACAAGTTTTTTTTTTTATTTTAAATATGTCTGAAAATATACATTAATATATATCCAACATTTTAACAGCAAAGATAAATTGGCCTATTAAGTATTTACACATTAAAGATAAGCTTACTATAGGTAAGGTAGCCACACAGTTAAGCTTAAGGAGTCTCTGTGACTTCCACATGTATGTTTTAATATTAAAACATAAAATAATATCCATTTATTTTTATCCATTCGGCCCATTTTAATATGCAACTCGATTGTATAGAATATATGCTGTAGGGAGTCCCTACTCAGTCTCTCTTTCAGCTTATGGGTCCCTGGCCTAAAAAACGTTGAAGACCCCTGCTCTAGGTTAAAGCATAACATTGTTTTTCCTTAAATAAGTTTCAATGTTGGTGTGTAAATGTTTCTCTGTTGGACTTCTGAGAAGCCACTTTGAACAGAATGTGGTAATGCAGTTGACACAATGAGCGCTGTTTCACTCTGCCTGCCTTCCAGGACCGCGAAAACCCGTTAGACAACGTCCTGCAGTACTCTCTGAGGCGAGCGGGCAGCGTGGAGATGCTGGAACACAGCGGGGATGAGGATGACAGGAGAATGTCACGTAAGTCGTCACAACACGATGCCTCTCATCGCTCCACTCTGACTTCCTTCCTTCACGCAACCTCCCGGTCTCCACCTAAGTTTACTCTCGCTCCATCATCATCACTCTTTCTTCTTTCTAAACTTTCACACAGGCTTCTTACATCCCTCAATCCTCTCCTCCATTCTCTCCTCCATCCAGCCTACTTATATTTTCACGCGGCCCCCGTGGCAAATAATCCCCCCGTCAGTCCTGTCTCACCTTCGCCGTCACCCGGCCCTCCCGCTTTTCATCCTCACCACCATCCCATCTCATCTGCTCTCCTGCCCAGCTGCAGCCCAACGATCCGCACTGACCTCCTCTTCCTCCTTCTCTTCCTCCTCCTTCACCTCCTCCTTTCCCACCTCTGCAGTCCCTCGCTCGTCATCCAACCTGGAGAACACAGAGAGGAAGAGAGTGAAGACCCGGCTGAAGAAGCTGATCCTAAAGAGACCTCCTCTGCAGGCGTTGCAGGAGAAAGGGCTCATTAAAGGTGAGATTTCTTTGTGCAGTTTTCGCTGTTTGAACTCAAGTATCTTTAATTGCTCTTTAGCTGAGCTGTATCACAATTGTGATGGCTGGCAGGAAATCTTAGCATTCACACTGTGGTGATGCCACATCCCGAGTGAATATGCATCGCAATCCTCCTTGCCTGTTTAGTAAGAGCTTCTCAAAAAATGAAAGTTTTTTTACACTGCTTTTACAACACTATTATAACATCTTGGATCTTTCTAAAACATTGTGTTTTCATGCACTGGTCAATTTTGATATTTTGGGGCTATTTTACTTCCACAACATGACTAGTGGAAGATGTTTATTGTTAGTAGTGTTCATTTTACTACAATCTGTCTATTTGCGTCATTAGATTTCTCCTAAATTTACCAAAAGTAAGCATTAGATAATTGTCTCAATGTGAGTGGGGAAGTTTCATGGTGATACTAGTTCAAATTGTTACCGTATTCACCTATATTGTTTTGTATGTATGTTTACAATATATTATCTTTAAGGTTTTTCTCATACTCTCTCTTCAGTAGCATTTATATAACCTGAACTTTGCATTTTCATTCCTATCTATATTCTAAAGGTTTTTAAAGACAGAAGGGTACACCCAAACACAAAAAACATACAGACACACTGTCCATCACATAGTACACAGAGGGAACATAGAAAACATACATACCTACATACATACATACACAGACACAAAGATAGTTATACACAATACTTAGAACATATGCAAATGCGTGTGCCAGTGTTTCCAGAGTTTGGAAGTAAATCTGGTATCACTAAGTGCAGGGTTAGTTAAGGCAGTTAAAATTGTATTCTTTGACTCTGTTAATCGGCACCTAAATTTGTACGTAAAATTCCTCAGCACAGCATGGAAGGTGGGAACATTATTCGTCACAAACAAATGACTAGCACTGGTCCATCTTGGATACTTCAACAAAGTTCTAAATGCATCGTTGTATGTTACATTTATCTTATTTATCTTTGCTTTACTATAGCTGCACCATAGGTGAGCTGTATAAAGTGGTGTACAGTATGCTCTAAAAAGAGACGTTTTAACTTCTTCAGTACACATATGAAATTTACGTGCCAACATATTTGCCTGTCCATATAATTTACAACACTGGCGCTGTATGTCATCATCATCACAAAAATCATCCCTAATAATGTGGCACAACTATTTTGTTTTAGTAACTACGTTTAGCTCTTGCCCTGTCAAATAAAAAGACGGAAAGCATAGCTTCCCGTCCTCCTTAGTTCTGACAATCATTACAACACTCTTTTTTGCATTGAATGTGATGTCATACTGTAGTCCATAGTTTGAACAGACACTAAGCAATTGTTGTAGGCCAACACTATAAGGAGACATAACAATTAAATCATCTGCATACATCAGATGATTAATACGCCTATCTCCCACCATACAACCAGTTTTACACACTTCTAATGTCCTAGAAAGATCATCCATTCATATAGAACATGTTATCCCTAAAAACATGGCTAAATGGAATTTTTTAATGGCTTTTGGCATTTTTTCTGATTTATGGAGTGATTAAAAAGAGATTTTCAAAATGCCCTCTGTAAAAACCTTTGACTCTTATTTGTCAACAAAATGAAACAAAAATTCTGAACCTGGCTTTATCCAATGTTTAGATTTCTGTTCTGGAAAGGTATGCAAATTAGATCATATTAAATTAAATAATGACTAATTTGCATATTTAAACATAACATTGCAGACACTTGTAATACACAAAATAATTTTCTTAATATAAGTATTCAACTGGGAAAGTTTCATGGTGATAAGTATTAGTTAATTTGTTTACCCTATTCACCCATAGTGTCTCCCCTTGAAAGCTGAAAAGGATCCTTTGTCTTTTTTGATATTCTAAGCAAATTAGGACACCAATGATGACAAATTAAACCTAAATTAATGGAGAAACCCAATGAATGCAGATGCTTCCATTCAGGGGTCACTGAATGGTTTGAGAATATCAGAATCAAAATGATATGTTATGGCCATCAGATCTCAACCCAATTAAACATCTATGGGAAATTTGTCAGACAACGCTCTCCGCCACCATCAGCAGTGCCAAATGAGGGACTATTTTTTGCAATGATTCTGTTCATTCCTTCAGTAGAGTTCAGAGACTACGTATATGCCAAGGACCATTGGAACCATTGACTCATGGTGGCCCAGCAGCTTGTTGGTGTTTCCTTTAATTTGTCACAGATGTGTGAACTCTTTTACAACACGTCTATAACTTCCTCTATAATGAGTATTTTTTTCAAAGCTGTTCCTTATTTTTATAACTCTTTTATATTACTCTTTAAGATTAAATCCTTTTGTGTTAGCATTCAGCTACAACAACTTCTGTAAGACTTTTATAGCTTTTAGACAAAGCAGCATCCTGAAAAAGAATACAAAATTGAATGTGCTCTAAATGGCAAGATATAGCTTATTACTACAGTGAAAAGGAAGAAGGTAAAATGTTTTAGAAACAAACATAAACTCTTTTATAACACTCGTTTTATAACATATTTAACACACTTGTTGCTTGGGGTTTCTTGTCCACATTCTAAATAAAAAAAGCTTCCATTTTTTAAAGTATTTTTTCTGCCATTGTTTTTGCCTTTATTTCATAGCGAGCAGTAGCGAGGTGACAGAAAGAGAGGAAGAAAGACATGCAGCAAATGTACCTGGCCAGACTCAAACCGGGGATGTTTCATTTACATGTTCAGCGATCCCACCAGCACCTCATAATTTTAACAAAGATAGAACAATTATTTGGTCAGCATTGAAAAGCTACTGCTCCTTTAAAGCTTTGACGGGATGTGTGACCTCAACTACATCTTCCTCCACTAGGAGGCATAACATGACAATTTTTGCATTATGTTAGAACTGAAGAAGAATGTTCAGATAAATGGAAACATCTATAGATTGAGAAAATAATGACTCCCAACTATTCAAAGTGTGATTATTATGGTTAAACGGATTGATTATTTGATGACATTTTCACATTCAAAGTGTTCATCACAGTCCTTATCAGAGATAACACAATGTGATCATACGGCAGTACAATAGTGGCATACTCTGGAGTGAAGGGATGCATATGATTTGTTTTCACCCTATGGTATATATGGTATAGTACATGAGTTGCATTGCATAATCACGGGTGAGCTGTTGGGAACATGGAGGTTTCATTCCATAGTGAACAATAAATGTATCTCGATTTACTTGAGCTTGTAGCTCTTACATCATGTCTTGGCACAGTTATCTGAGAAAAAAAAACCTTGTGAACAGACATAAAAAGTTTGTGTTTGTGTGTCTGTCATCACCCTTCAGATCAGGTGTTTGGCTGTCGTCTGGAGATGCTCTGCGAGAGAGAGAAGAGCACCGTCCCTCGCTTCGTCAGACTTTGTACTAACGCCGTGGAGAAGAGAGGTACAAACACTGTAAACACACACCCGCTCCTTCTTTTGTGATTATAAACTCCCTAAACTAAATTCTAATTCTAAACTAAACTAAAAGGAGACATGAGGAAACACTCCTCAATTCTGTTTTGAGCGTCAGTCACTTGACAGCAGTTGTGCACCTTCTGTTCAGCTCAGTGACATAAATCACTTAACAAACATTTACTGAAAAATGTTTGTGATTGCCCCAACAGAGAGACAACTAAAAACGCACAGAGAGGAAGTTGTGACAGCTGCCAGCCAGAGAGAGATCTAAATGAGAGAAAACAGAGTTGTTTGGAAACTGTTTAGAAACAGTGCTGCAAATAAAAATGTAATACACAATAAAAAAAGAAAAAAAGAATCAGTGTTTTGACCACAAAAGCTTTAAAAACCTGGTTTTGATGAATTAAATATTTCTAGGGAGCAGTTTTGGATTGAGACGTTTACATTTAAGGCCATGACGGAAAAACCTTTAGGACAAAGTAGCTTCCGGAAAAAGAGAGAGGAATTATTTTTGATACTTCTCATAGTTACAGTATAACTAGGAGAGTGCAGACCTCTGCCAAGGCATGCCCTATTTCTCATTGTCAATGCAGTGTGAATTTTCCCAGTCGGGAACTAATTCTTCAGATTATTTCGACACCACATGAATGCAGCACAAATGCCCTCTCTTGCAATGTTAACAAAAGTGAAAATTAATTTGTGCATCTCCCCCGTGATTCGGATCCGCTCCAAAATGTTATGGGGTCTTCCTTGGCCTATGACACCCTTTCACCAGGTTTTTCATGAAATCAGGCTAGTAGTTTTTCTGTAATCCTTTAAGAAGCAAAATCTATTTCATTTATTGATTGTGAAAATTGATGCAGATTTATTTTCTGTCAATCGACTATTTGATTAAGTGACTAACCATTTCAGCTCTTATTATAAAAGACACATTTGTGATTTCAGCCCATACAGATAATATGAACTTTATTTGACCAATGACCAAATATATGATTTTTCCCACATGGCTAAATGAATGCTGTATGTTTTATAGAAGTACATTAAAACCAGTGTGGAAAAAGCAGAAACTCAATGTCATAACAAAACTTTGTTTGCACTTCATCAAGCATAACGCCATGACATGTTGAGAGGAAGTATTCATTGGGCATGATCATTCAAAATGTGCTTTTGTTTGACGCTTTTAGGCACTTCTGCAACATAAACTTCCCAGGCACACTAAATTATTAATGTGGAGAAAAACAAAACCATTATATCAGCTCTGACTGCATTAAATCTGAGGAAAGATATTTTTTAGGGCTATATGCTTTTGTTCCAAATGAATTCTTTCACGATACATAGGTGCCGATTTGATTTGTATTGCGATTTTCATTTATTGCAATTCTAGAAGTATTGCGATTCAATAGTATTGGGTTTTGCCATTTTCTTTTCCTTCTTTAACAAAAACAAAAGTTGAATAATAATCTTCTAGAGACAATATATCGTGAGACATTTCTAAAAACTAATTGTTTTTTCAAAAGAATGCACATCAGTCAGTCTAACATTTATTTAATTTGTAAAGAGGTACATAACATATATTATCTGCATCTTCTGCTTTCGGTCTGTTTTGCTGGAAGCGGTTATGATGTAGTCGCTGTCTGCAGTACCGTATAAACAGAAAATATTTAGGTGAATCATTGGTAAAAAGAAAATTCAAAAAATAGATTCTGGGGAAAAGAATCCATTTTTAATATTGTCACAAAAGAAATCACGACACATACATGAATCAATTTTTTTGTCCCACCCCTAATTTTTATCGTACACTCGTGAAGTCAAGTTTTAGATAATGGAAAATGTGTCAGTTTGGTTTTGATACTAATAATATGAATAGATACCCAGGCACACCAGTGATCTCACCAGCTCTGTGCGCTATGTTGCAGGACTGGACACTGATGGCATCTACAGAGTGTCAGGGAACCTGGCTGTGATTCAGAAACTACGCTTCCTGGTGGACCACGGTGAGAATGAAGGGGAGCAGGGGAAAAAGTGATCTGCTTCGATGATTAATGCTCATTAATTTGGTCTCTGACAATGAATGAAATCTGCAAGGGATGATGCTGAAATTGTATAACCACAACACACACTTAATGTACTTTCTGCTTGAAACCTGATTGTCTCACTCCCACTACATGACATCCTTTTGATAAAGTGGACGCGGAGGGATGCCCACTGAGTAACTGTTGGTTTTTGCAGAGCGAGCGGTGACTACAGACGGCCGTTACATGTTCCCGGCGGAGTTGGTACAAGGTAGATTCAGACTGACGGGGGAAAAACAGCCGCTTTCATGCGTTACTCAGCCTGCTTGTTATTGTGTATCATGTGTTGCATAATGTGAACACCTCAATCAAACACTCCCCACACACAGACTGGCACGCAGAGCTGAGCTGCAGCGCAGATGTGCACTGAGCTGTCTGTTGGTTGTGCTACCATGTGCTTAATGTATGTGTGTCCCTTTAGGCTTTTCTGCTTTAAGTTTTCTGATGTAACAACACGCAGCAGGTTGTACAGCGACGTCTCACACGGTGCATGGCTGCCACCAAGTGGACGAAACGGAGAATCAGCTGCAGCTTGTGTACTGTGAAGTGCTCTAATCCCACTGCAATACCTAACACTAACTAATGTTTATCATCATTAGATACTAATTTATGTATCCTAAACATTGAACTTCAATTAAAGCTCTTTATTTTCTTCCCTTTGGTTCTCATGATGCAATCTGAGAAGCATTGGTCAGGCCTGGATTTTATTTGCTTTACATGTGTGTGTGCTCCTGTGTCTTCTCTGACTTTCACAGACCATTTCTATCTCCCTCCTGCAGCTACAAGCCGTCATGTTACGCCTCAGAACTGACATTAATTCACACTAGGTTCTGCTGATGTTGTTTACTAAACGATACTGTGACTGTAACTCCACACTAACTCTTTGTCTCTCTTTTTCACATTGCCTTGCCTTTTGTTCACTTCCTCTGATCCCTGTTTGTCTGAATTTCTCCCCCCTCCTCCTCCCTCCCTGTCTCTCAGAGGAGAAGCTGAATTTGGATGAGAGTGATTGGGAGGACGTTCATGTCATCACAGGAGCCTTGAAACTTTTCTTTCGCGAGCTTCCTGAGCCCCTGGTGCCCTTTGGCTTCTTCACCGACATCGTGGAGACAGTTAGTGAGTGACAAGCTTCAACCCCAGTTAATTTTTATATACTGTATGTACCTTCCCCCCTTCATTTGGAGTGTCACTTTACACAGAATGGCACTCATCTTTGATTAATCTTAAGGCAGAGATTAAAGAACTTTTTCAGTTATCTGTTAACAAAGTTTGTATGAAATAGAAAAACAATTCCTATTTAAAAGAACCTTTATATTTGAGGTGAGACATTTTTAGTGGACAGGTTTTTTTTAATTTGATTCTTTGTTGTAGAAAGCATATAGACAAAGGAGAAAGACAGAAAGGAGGGATATAATGCATAAAAGTTACTGGCCGGAGTCAAAGTGAGGAAGTTGCAAATACATGAACAGTCTTTTAACCGGCAGGACATCGGCATTGGTCACTTTATAATCTCACTTTATTGTTTTTCCTCTGCTGTGCTTTTATTTTGAATACTCACAACACTGATGTGGTTTTACTGAGTCAAAACTAAGACAGTCTGGGTTAGAGAGTTCACCCCCTCTGTACTTGGGTGCTTTCACACTTTGTCAAGCTGTGGTGAAAGTCATTTTCATCATTATAGAATATTCTGTATTTACAGCACTTTTTTTCCACCTCTAGAAAGTGAAATGCCACATATATCATGAAATGTACATGGACCCAGTAAAATATAAAATGGTGCTTCCCAAAAAGAAAATTACATGAGTTTCCAAGGCGAGAGAAGAATAATTACATACTAACAAAACTAAAATGTATTGGACAGTCTCGAATTCAAATGAAGTGATGGTTTTACTGCATAAAACTCCTGACCGTATAAATCCTTGCAGGTTAGCTGCATTTTTTCATACAACTCCCATAATCCTCAACTCATATGTGTTATTCTATATTTTTCTTCTTGTCAACAAATGACATTAAAAGACCAAAACTAACAGCGTGTTCATCTTTCACTGCTTTACCACTTCCCTATCCTGTTTGTGGCAGTATGTCTTTTCCTATTGTCAAAGACAAGCCACAAATATAGTTTATTTACTCAAAAGTAGTGCATTTACCGGGGACTATTTTCCGCTGTGGATTAATAGACATTTAATGCTCTGGTTAGTATCATATATATATAGCATATAGCATCATAATAAAGGAACATGTTATGCAGTGCAACAGGTGAGGCTCAATGCTGTTTTTAAGAGTTTTAAACACAGAAGTAGGTCTGTTGCATTTAGGAATAAACCAAATCAGGCTTGCATACAGCAGTTGTTAGTAGGATCAATTCACTGATCACGGTTTTAATCTTTTCTTGGGATTTGTTGACTGGAAAAAAAAAAGATAAGAATATCACCAAACTTTTCCTTTACTGCATTCTTCATCAATTCATTTGCATGGCCTTCTGTGATTCAGAAATGTATCATAATATATTTTACTAATCCTAAAACAGTAGATAAACAGGCATTATAAATCAATTACATACAGTAAGAAAACTTGCACATTAATAAGAAATGATAAGACACGTAAATGCATTCTTCATAAATAAAATTGAATTGAATTGAATTGGTATGAAGGGACTTTTTTGCTGCAGAGGGAGTGATCAGCAGTGGTGATAGTTGATAATTGCATGCGGCTTCATCAGATTAGATCGTGGATGTGGCCTTTGTAATTATTGCCATGCAGTGTTGTATGTGGTTCAATTTTAAATCATCAAAGAAGAAATAAATTAAAAAAAAAATGCTCATAGATTACACGTGATATCAGTTAGTGGATGTGATTCAAGTTTCCGATGCTAATAAAGTTCATGAACTGGAATGCAAATGATGACATTTTTTTGTGATCTGGCACGTCTCTTGCTCTGTGTTGCAGAGATGTTGGACTACATGGACAAAGTGGATCGTTTGAAGTGTCTGGTGCTTAACATGCCTCCTCCAAACCATGACACGCTGCAGTTCATGTGTCGCCATCTCAAACGGTGAGAGGGCGGGAATAAAACCACCTATGGTACATCTCTGCTGATGTGTTTGTCTTTGTCTCTGCTGTCTCTGTCATTTGTCTGCCCTGAAATTGGCACATTTCACAACGCAGAATATTCCCTCGGGATATTTCGGCACAAAGGAATGAACCAGATGCCCTTGTAGAAAAATAAAATCTCCTCCTCACAACTTTTCTTTTTAAATCTAACCACAAGATGGGGTAGTTTCCTTGTCATTCTCAGTCATTTTCTGTCAGGGATTCTTTCGCCACAGCTCTCAAAGTATGCCAGTGCTGTACCAGGATCACACTGTTGTTAAGTTTGGGTCCCTGTGAAGATGAAAAGGTTGGAGGAAGATGAATGGTGTATGATGTTCTGCGAGCCAGTTTCTTTTACAGTACATAAAATGTGTGTTTTTTACCGCCTATGGTTTTTCCTTCCACTCCAGGGGTGAGTGTTCGTGTTCTGAGGCCGATGTTTGTGCCAGGGTGTGGTGGGCCCCATGAATTTGTCAACTCTGTCTTTCTCTCATTTTCTCCCCGCTGTCATTCCTTTCCTCTGTTTCTCATTTATTATCTCCCTGCTCAATCAGCCCCGTCGCCTCCTCGTTTGCTACCTTCATTTCCTTTACTTCCTCCTCATTCTCTTCTTTGTCTTCTATGATTTCTCCCCTTCCTTTTCCTCCCCTCTTCCTCCTCTTTCCATCCCTTTCTCATTTTTCTCCCTCCTCCTCCTTCCCCCCACGCTCTCCTCCTTGCCTCAAAGGTCCCATGGGAGCCTTGTGGTTCGTCTGCTGGAAGGCATACCAACACCACCGCCGCCACCACTGGAACCTCTCTCTTTTCTCTCTCTTCGCCCTCTCCCTCCCTCGCTCTTTTTTTTCTCTCTTCAATCTCCTCTCTCTCTTTTCCTCCTCTCTTTTTAATGTGGAAGTTTTGAGCAATTGCTGGCTGCTTCTGTGGCTTGGTGGGAATGGCATTTTTAGAAGAATGCCTCATGCTGTGGCTTAAACCCATTCCTGCGTGTGCGCTGCTTCCCCCCCTCGCTCACACACACCAACATAGGTGGATACAGGGCGGTGGATTTAGACAATTACTGTATGTGCACAAATTTAGATTGTAAAATGCACATACATGGACATGAACATGCATGCAAAAACAAGATGTCACTGGTAGACGCTGATTCTTTTAGTTACTGTTCTGTAACTAAAGTTTGTAAGAAGTATAAAGCTGTCATGCTGACCACAACCATGAAGCTACAGTGTATATGAGCATCTATGTGTCTGCAGGTCTGCAGTCCCAAAGAGGAATTCAAACAAGAATAAAGTCTACAGCCAAGTCTGTGAGGCTGTGCTCAGGCATGATAGTGCTTTGAACTACATGCTAACATCAGCATGCTAACATGCCCGCAATGACAATGCTAACATGCTGATGTTTAGCAGGTTTACCATGTTCACTATCGTTACTAATTAGCACTAAACACAAAGTACAGCTGAGGCTGATGGGAATGGCATGAGTTTTGCATGTATTTGGACATAAACCAAATAATTAGACAGATTAAAAATGTGACTTTGATGGCTGAAAAAAATCACCCGTTATTACATTACATTTTATCCTGAGGTGGGGGAACTGAATATGTGTACCAAATTTCATGGTAATCTATCCAGAAGTTGTTTGGACATTTCACTCAAAACCTAAAATGTCAACTTCATGGTGGTGCTTGAGGAAATGTCAGGGAATCACAAAAAAAGTTATTATGATACATCAGCTGAAGTCCATTAAAGTTCGAGCAAAATTTCATGGCAAGCAGTCCAACAGTTGACATATTTGTTGGTGGGCTGACTGACACTGCCATCCCTAGAACCATGCTAACATGACTAGAAATTAAAATCCACAAGCTGCAACAATTCAGAATCTGTTTTCCAGAGACATTTTTTTAGACAATTACAAAAAAATATATTTTTTTATTTTGTTGTTTATATTTTCGCTGTTAAACCTATATCTTCTTCTCTGTGTCTGATCTCTCTGCAGAGTGTTGGAGCATTCAGGCAACAACCGAATGACCACCCAGAACATCGGCATTGTGTTCGGTCCGACCCTGATGCGTCCAGAGCGGGACAACGGCAACATGGCGGTGAATATGGTTTACCAGAACCAGGCGGTGGAACTCATCCTCAGCGAGTTTGACCACATCTTTGGAACAAGAGGGCCCTCTTGATCTTTATGGACAGAGGAGGAAGAGGGTGGGGGGATTCAAAAAGCTCCTCCAGATCAGACGAAAGCACAAGTAGTGCAGCGTTTGTCCTCTTTGCCTGTTGACTCATGTGGTGTAAAATGGGTTTCACATCAAAAGATAATTACGGGGTAAAAAGAACCAGGACAGAAAGCTGCTAATCATGACATCTGGCCTCCATATAAAGCCATGTTAAAACAATAATAGTAAAACAAACCAATTTTAGCTGCACTACTTGTGTCTTTGACTGCAGATGTGGATTGCAGCCTCTGTGTTCTTTACTGCTGGAGTGGACGCCCCCTTTGTCACATTTCCTTGATGTTTCAGATTTCAGACCAGGATATATAAAAGCCATAAACGTGATAAATCTCCTCCAGATAGCTGAGTATTAATCAGTTATTTATCAAGGAATGTGAGGAAGGATGTGTCTTAACGTAGCACTCAAACAAAACTTAGCAGAGCCATCTCACTGTGAAAACTCATGCGCCAGCACCTCTTGCAGCATATCCCACCTGCAGTGGAAAGCAGAAGATATACAGTAAAATATGCAAACAAGCAGGAAGCAGGCTGGGCATGTAAATGTGACCGCATCCCTGCTGAAGTTATACAGTGTTTTAATGACGATGTGAAGTTCAACGGGGGAACTCTTCAAAGATAAAAGCATGGTTTTAGTGATGGGATGATGTGCCAACAGGGCAGCAAATGTTCCTTTGTACTTTGTAGTGTGTTTGTGTGGACAAATTTGGAACTGTCTTCTATTTTTATTAGCGCAAACTCCTCAGATTAAGTAAAAAAAAATATATATATATATATATATATGAAGTTGTAAATATGTGTAACTTAAACAATATTAGCCAAATTTAAACTGATATATTTGCTTTTAAATGAACAGTATGTTGTTAAAATATTGCTTGGACCTGCTTGTTAACTCTCCTGCAATAAAAAAAAAAAAAAAAAAAGGGTGTGTGTCCGTCAGGTTGTTTGTACTGAGCGATGGGTTTGCGTGAGAGATAGTAGAAGTGTGTGGAGTAATGTGGGCCTCAGAGGCGCAGCGGGCGGAGTTATCCTCTGTGATTGGTGCAATTGCTGCTTTTAATAACCGAACAAAAGGGGAACTGGAAATGCATATGTTCAAAAAATGTGGATTTTCCCCAAAAACCCTCTCACTCTCTCACTTTGTGGCTTTGGTAATTTTATATTGACTGTGGGTTTGGCAAAAGACAAAAAAGAGCAGAAAAGAGGGACAAGGGGGAGGAGAAGAGCTCACATATTTTGCAACATTTTATTAGCTTTATTTATTCATTTTTATGTTGCTATTATTTCAAGTATTGTGAGTGTGTTAGGAGGGGCTACCATGATGTATAGCTGACTGATGGGGAGTCATCTGAACTTTTGATCATTGTGTGTCCAAGGTCGTCCTTATATTTGACTGACAGAAATATTTTCAACTTTCAGTAGACAACCACACTTGTTTATTCGATCCAAATGCATGTATGCACATAGTCATCACAGTTTATACATTTATCCCTCAGTCAGTACTGCAGCTTCTCAGTTTTTTTTCTGGTCTATTGACAGACTGGTGTCCCAGAGCTTCTTCACAGTACATTCAATGTTACCATTTATTATATCCAAAGAAATATAACACCCTCCAAAACATTTATTCACCAAGTATTTTAACCGTATCTTTTGTTCTCTCTCCAAATTCTGAAATTTTAAGGGATTTTTCTTTTAATAAAAACACAGTGGCATTAAACCGCTGTAGCCTCTAGCTCTGTGATGTGTTTAATTTCAGTTGGTATGATGGTGTTAATCACTCCCTAAAATAGAATCAGTCTGTCGGAGACACAGACACCCCTCCCTCCTAATCAGCAGTGTGTTGGCAGTGAAAGTCAAACTCTATTACTTTGCTGCCCTTTTTTCTTAAGTTTTTTTCTTTCTTCACAATTTATAACGGCAGTCTGAATATTCCTCAATAAATTTAAAACAATCCATATGAAAATTACAGTCTTACAGTCTCATGTGCAGGCAAAAGAGCAGAAGTGCTGCAAAACTTTGGAGAAATTTGTTTCAGATCATCAGATTGTTGATGCATGGACTGATGCAATGTAACCGCCTGACCATTTTGCATCTGTAGGTAGTTATTTTGTTTGCTGCAACACTAAAACAAAATGTTTTTGAGTTTGTGTGAGTATTTATTAAAATGTCGTGGAAGTAAGAGAATGAAAAGGTTTTAAAATGTTTTCAACATGTTTTTCATCCAACTAACTCTCAGAACTGATTTAAATTTCCAAACCACTTTTGAAAGTGTACTTTATCGTAATTTGCTTGGGCAGCTCTACAGCATGTTAACAAATCGGTACAGTTTATTCTTGCAGGAAGAGATATAACTGTGATGGCTCATGGCAAACAACAGGCCTTTTTGTTACTGTATATAATAGCTTTGTCTTATGTGAAGCTGTTTGTGTACAATTCGTTTGAGAAGAAAAAAAAAAATTCTTGAACCTGCACTTTCATGTCTCTTTGTAGCTTTGCTTATTTAAAACTAATGTATTTGCACTTACTACTTGTTGTCTCGAGTTTGTACCTTCACAGTTGAAAGCACTTAATTGTAAGTCGCTTTGGATAAAAGCGTCAGCTAAATGACATGTAATGTAATGTAATGTAATGTAAAGAAGAGAAGAGACACGTCTGCACTCTCATGACTAACACAGGTGCCTTGACCTTGTTGCTATGGTTGCAGAACAGTTTCTCTACCCACCAGTGAAATACCCCTAGCTGTGTTCATTCTTTACAGTCAGGTCTGCTTGTTCTGTTGCTCCGTTGATATGGGAAATCGAAACTCAGCCCCCAAGCTGGCAACCTGTTGTCCGTGGATGGCTCTTGCAGCACTGTTGCAAGTGATGCTGATGCTGTTGACTGTGGTGATTTTTGTACACCACAAATATAAGTCAAGGCAGTTCTCATTTAAATGTCATCTTAGTCATGTTCAGGCCCAAAACCAGACAAGCAATCAGAAAACATCATAACATCGCCAATTGTTGGTGCTACAGTTGACTAAATGCTGCTGATGCATGGCACCCCAAAGTATCTGACCCACGTCACCCGTTATGTTTGTTAATGTTACGGTTAGCCGATTGTTTACTCAACCAACCATTAACCTAAAGCTCAGTGTATCAAATAGCAGCAGAGCTGCTCAGCCCCTGCATGCTCCAGCCACATCCACAGCAGGTTCTCAGGCACAAAGCAGCCACCTCTGATGAATCATCATGCAAATGGACACAGAAAGCCACACAAAAAAAGTTAGTGTAACAAAGCAGTCTGCCGATCATGAGTAGTGAGGGAAACGGCTTACTGTGATGGGAAACTAAGTCGCCAGGCCACAGCCGAGCTTCAGAACTGTCTTATGCTTAAAGATGTTTTTTTTGTGTTTAACACTGAAATTTCAAAACGTTTGAGTGATAATTGAATTCTCTTTTGAAATAACTTAATAATTCAGCCTATTTCATAGCCACTGAATGAAAATTGGCGTGAAATGATTACACTTAAATCTTACATTTACAGTGTTGTAAAGCCTACAGCAATTAAAACAAAAGAAAATGCTGATTGATGATGATTTTTAAATAGACAGATTGATAAATACAAGATTCTCCTGACAAAGTATGTACAATTTTATTACAAATATCCACAAACATGCAAAAAACATACATAAAAAAGTTATTACAAAAGTTGCAAAGGGTACCAGTAAAAGATAAAAAAAAAAAAAAAAAACTGGTTGATATAAAAAGGGTGCAGCTGCTGAGTGAAAGTTAACCATTTCTGCTTATTTTCCGTCCCAGAAATAACAGGTAAGGAACTACGCACGAGTAGGGTGGCAGTTGGTGTGTCACATATGCATATCTTTGGTGATAACACACACACACACACACACACACACACACACACACACACACACACACGCACACACACAAAGTATAAGAATTCTTTTGCGCACAGTATGCATGAATGCTACAAGCTTAGTCACACCTCATGCACCACCGTCTTATCTCGTTGTACCAAGCCTTTGTCGCATTACTCACAGTGTCTGAGTACATCTGAGGCACTTTTCACGTTGACTACACTGCAGTCAAAAAGAGGAAGTTAAAAGCTGATGTATGTGTCCTGAGTCTTGGCCCTCTTGCCAGACCTCAATAGACAGCCCAAATGTGTGAAAAAATAGGTTGTAGCACATGTAAATTATTACGAGAAATAGGAGCTATTTTAGCATAAAATAAAACAAAGCAGCTCTGTGTGATTATTACACAAACAGTGAGACAATGCAAGTTGTAATTGCTCCCCCAAAGACTGACTTCACTTTAACCCCCTTTAATAACATACAGAGATGCAGAAATGGCTGTCCCCAGGGAAGGCATACAATTAAAAAGGTACAGTCCACTGCTTTTTGTTTAAAAAATAAATAAACAATCACCTTCCAGTTCTTCCTCTTTTTACTGCTTGCTCTAAACTACTACATAGACTGCTGATTAGGCAAATCCACGGAGCACCATAGTTCACCTGAAGAGATGAGCTGGTTGTACCTTGTGATTTCACAGCATGAATGATAAAAGGAGTGCTTCCATATATTCTCAAGCCTTCACTGGCTTTGGGACAAAGTAATAGCTGCATGTGTGTGTTTTCATGTACAACGTTTTAGCAAGTTATTGCTCATTTCTTAAAATAGAGGTAAGGATTTGTATGAAATAATACCACAGGATATTGAATGTTACTCGCAAGAATAAATATACTAATTGAGCAACAAGCGATTCTGATTGATATGGCTGCATCTAACATTTAAACTTTGATGGCATGTTACAGTGCACAGTAGTCTTTCCATTCATCCAATGGATTCTTTCCTTTGGGACCTAGTTTCATAACCCACTTACTGGTGTGCATCTATGTGAACAGTCAAAATATTTCAAACAAAGTAAACTATATACTGGACATAAAAATACAAAGGCCTCTTCTTCATGGGTTGTGCAACAGTCAGCAAGCTTATAAAAAGTCAGATTTCTGCAATGTCACATCTGGATATGTGACATGACCACAGATGAGTCACCCAAATGTTTTTCAGCTGTCCTGGCAAACAAAAAGAATGATTTTAAAAACATAAAACAAACAAAAAACACTGTAGGTACATCAAATCTATTTTGCGTGATAAAATATTATAATTTGTATTGTCACATATATTTTGTTTGTATGGCTTCATCCACTTTAAGACCATCTATGCTTTGGCTGTTCTTTTTCATGTTGTAAAAATGAGTTTAAAATAAATCAGTGGAGCTATATATATATATATATATATATATATATATATATATACACACACAGTATATATGAGCGAAAAAGTCTATCAAAAGTCTTAATATATATATAGTATATGCATTGTTTTGGCTTGTTAAAGTCACCTTAAGTTTTTATTCTGGGTAAATCTGTTAAATCCAGGCTCAGTTCACATTTTTTTCCATTCTGGTCCTCAGTGTCTCGGCCCCAGAATTGTCTTTCTGCAGTGTCAATATGGTTTTCCACATCGTAACCATTTTGCACTCCATTCTCCCCTGTAGGTGATCCTTGGATGGGGCTACCTCCCAGCTCCTCTGCTGCCCCTGACAAACTTGCATGTGCCACTCCTACATGACTATCACTAACTCGTGCCTCTTTATCCTCCTCCTCTTCGTCCTCCTTCAGGGCCTCTGTAGCTCCATCCAGACTGGAATCACTGAGGAAGGAGTGCGCAGTTTGGCTATCCTCCATGGACAGAGGGGTCTCGTTGGCGAGGTGGCCCCGGAAATTGCCGCCTGCCACTGGAGTGAGAGGCATCTCCTCGTGGTCTTGGTCTGGATCCTGGTCTTTGCTGCAGTAGGCGTAGCGGTGGTTCATGTGCTGGGAGTACGAGCCGGAGTGAGAGAAGCGTTTGCCACACTTGTCACATTGGTAGGGTTTCTCTCCAGAGTGCAGCCGGCTGTGCTCAATCAGATGGTGCTTATGCTTGAAGGCCTTGTTGCAGATCTTGCACTCGTGAGGACGTTTACCTGTAATGAATACAGAGAAATTGCTTATCTTAGGGCAAAGAATTCATGAGTCCATGGAAACAATGGGAAACAAACTATTCCTTTAAACATTTTAACAAATATTGTTGTAAACTATTGGAAATGGCACATAACTAAAGTGCTTTTGCAGAAGCTACAAACCTGTGTGCTCGTATTTGTGTCGGAGCAGAGAGCTGCTCTTCTGAAAGGTTTTTTCACAAATGTCACAAGCGTAAAGACCCTCATCAGTCTTCTTTAGTCTTTTCCTCCCTGGTCCTCCTTCTCCCTCCAGTCCTTCATCCATAAGAGAGAGGTAGTCTAGAGCTCCACGGCTTAATACCTCATCCTACAGAGAAAACGTGTATCACGATTTATTTAGATTTATATTATTCTAATTCTACATATTCTCATAGCAGTGCTTTACAATATAATCTGATATTGTATTGTATTTGTGTTGCTACTTCTGCTGCAATTTGAGGTTGTTCTTCAGTAATTACACATAATTCTTTAAAACCAACCTGAAAGAGAAGCCTTACTCACCATAAGAGCTTGTCTCTCCTGGTGGATCTTTTTCATCGTCACCTCTGTGTCTGCGTCCATCATGTAAGCCATAGGAGAGAGAAACCCAGGGCTATTAGCTTGCTGGCTGAATGGAATCGCTGAGATGCCGTCATGTCCTGAAAGCCCTAAACCAGACTGGTTGAAGATAGGAAAGCCACTATATAAGGAACCTGGAAACATAGGAGCTGCGGCCCCACTGTAGACCGGGTGGTGGTGAAGGGGGAAATGTGAAGTTGGACTTGGTCTCCTAAGCTGCTGGGTCCTGTGCTCTCTCCTCTCTCCTTTGGCTGAGTTTCCGTTTACAGTTTTGTTTCTCCCTTCGTTGTCTGAGAGCTGCTTGGGCAAGGAGAGGTCCAGAGGCTCGTTCTGTGCAGACCAAGGGCTGCTGGTCTGGTTCTGAGGGGAGGTCAGTTCAGGAGGACAGCTGGTGAGGTCCATGCAGACCGGAGAACCAAATCCTGAAGAGGGAACCCTTCTTCTAACTCGAGGTGACGACATCTCTGGGGAGTGGTTGATGAGTTGCCTTGGACTTCCCTTTTCCTGGACGGACCAGTATGCTCGTGGGGACAGGGCACCATGGTGGGGCTGTGGGGGAGAGTGCATTGCGACCAAAAGCTGCTGCGGTATAGAGTGCCAGCTGGGCTTCTGCAATGGTGACTTGTTTACGGAGAGCCCGTTGGTTACCTCACTCGGTTTGCTGTTCTCCGCTTGGAGAGCAGATCTGGGAAAAAATAAAGGTGGCGAGGGGTGGTCTTTGCTGCGAAGACCCTCAGGCACCTCCACTGCATCTCGGTTCATTTTACAGAGGTATCGCTCATGCTGCAGGAGCACCGCCACGTTGGGGAAAAGCTGGGAGCACCAACGACACGTCACCCCAAGCACACCTCTCTCCCCATCACCTGACCTCACTGCCTCTCTTCTCCCGTCAGGCGACACCTTCTTGTCAGGCCCTCCTCCGTTGTAAATCACCTTCCTTTCCTCCATTGCAGCTGCTCCTCCTCTGTCCATATTCTCATCTTTCTTCACCTCCCTGTGAAGCATCTCCTGCAGCATCTGTTCAAACTTGGTCCCAGAGTGCAGATAAGGCAGCAGGGTGGTCCCTTTTAGTATACTGGCCCTCAGAGAGACCTCTGCCGAGGGGTCCCAAAGCCGAGCCAAGTCTGACGCTCTGGTGAAGCCTGCGGGGTTGTGGTTGGCGTCCTGCAGTGAAAGCTGGTGAGGATCCTCTGCTATTCGACGTAGAGGCCCAGTATGATCTTGGATCTGTGAAGCCAACGGAGAGCCCTTGTCGGTACTTTTTCTCCCCACGCCTGCAGAGGGAGATGTTGGAAATGAGTGGTGGTAGGAGCTTTGGCTATGTCCATTAAATGCACAACTGGCTCCTCCTGTGTTTCCATTTCCTCCACCACTCAGGCACTTTTTGCTGCTTAAGTGGGAGCTGTAGGAGCCAGAATGAGAGAAACGTTTCTTGCAGTTGGAGCACTCGTAAGGTTTCTCACCTAAAGGATGACAGACACGTGGGATATGGGTAGGTTGAAAATACCTTCAACATTTTTCACAATTATCTTGTCCTGTCGTGGATTATTTTAAGTTATTTCCTGTCAACACATCAAATTATGTATAATTTCATACTATAAAACTGGCACAATAAGTGAGGGTTAGTGATGCAGAGGAAACAATAGCAAATTGATGGGTGTGAGTACAACTGTTTTGATGTTATTTTGTCTCACCGCTGTGGATGCGGAGATGCTCTTTGAGGTGGTGTTTGTACTTGAACGCTTTCCCACACTGCAGACATTTGAACTTCCTGGTCTCAATGCCTTGATCCAAAGTGATGACACTCTAGGGTGATAGGATAGTTTTGTTAGTTTTATGATACACATTCAGGGACAAATTTAAGATTTTATCAACACACATTTACAAACAAATGCCTTTTTAACACTAAATATCATAGAATATAGTTCTGATAATTCGGCAGTTATAAAAGTTTCTCTGCTGTCTGCGTGTATCTCACCTTGTCCTGCACTTGGTTGTGAAGTGCCAGGTGCCGCTCCATCTGTGCCCTAAGGGTGGCAGTGTATCCACAGAGCGGACAGACCATGTGGCCCCCCTCCCTCTCCTGACAGTACTTGATGTGGTCCCTCAAAGAGGCTCCTCGCTGATACATCCTGTGGCAGAATGGACAGGCCTGCTGGCTCCGATCCGTGTCTAGAGTCCAGAGAGAGATGGGACATTTTAAACAGACCATGGAAATGTTCACATATTTATTAAATATGTCCATTAATTTTCTTAACCGCTTATCCTCTTCAAGGTTGCAGAAGGCTGGAGCCTATCCCAGCATGTATTGAGCGAGATATTAAATGATCTTTGTTTACTATTTATAGGTACAGACAAGAAACTCTTAATTACCTGCCTGAAAATACTGACACATTGCTGTGTTTTAATTATAGCTATTTGTGTTGACAGTATATTGTATGGGATATTGTTCGACCCTAATGTTTCTATGTTTTTAAGTTATTTATTGTATATGTTTGTATTGCGATATTCAACTCAATAAACTATTTGACTATGATACAACCTTTTATATAAACCTGGTACATTATATTTGTTATAAAATGTTGAACTACAAGCAACATATTACATGCATGAATTGCTTAAACATGGACGTGTAAATGAGACCATTAGTGGTCAATAAGATGATGTGTGAAAAGCATGTTCTCAGAATAATAATAGCATACACAATCTGTTGTGTGCTGTATTACAACTATATAACTGTCAGCCTGCAGCTGAGAGGTTCAGCATTCTAACAACATACTACCTGGGTCACGAGCAGTGATTTTGAGATTTGTTGATTTTTTTTCTATTTAGTATCATTGCAGCTGTTCCCTCATCCGCCTACCTGCTCCCTCAGGTGAGCAGTGCTGAGCTCCTGGTGACCAGATGGCAGGTGGCAGCTCGTCGTGTCTGCTGCCCAGGTGATAAACCGCTGCCGTGCCATTGTGGTTCAGTTGGTCCAAGACACTGGTTGAGGTAGAGGCCTTCCTCAACTGGGCCAGAAATTCATAGTGGGCCAGGTCCTCAAAGGCATTCGGAGAGTCTGAGTTCTTACCTGGCATAAGAGAGAAAGATACAGAGGAACTATAATATCCATTAAAATATACAGTGGTGGAATAACAAAGTACATTTACTTATGTACTGTACTTCAGTATAAATTTGAGTCACTTGTACTTTACTTGAGGCTTTTCTTTGCATGCCACTTTCTACTTCTGCTCCGCTACATTTTAGAGGGAAATATTGTATTTTGATTCCACTAAATTAATCTGATAGCTTTAGTTACTAGTTACTTTACAAATTAAGATTTTAGCACACAAAACTCATGTAATATGATGTTTTATTATAAATTAAACTACCCAACAAAATAACGGCCTACAAATACAGCTGAAATGAATAACCGATTAAACACTAAGTTGATTGACAAAACAGTTTTGATCGTTTCCAGTTTCTAAAATGTGAGAATTTCTCTGCATTGACTACTTTTACTTTTAATACTTTAAGTACATTTCCTGATAATACTTACATACTTGTACTTGGACTTTTACTTGTAACAGAGTACGTTTACTGTGTGGTATTAGTACTTTTACATAAGTAAAGGATCTGAATACTTCTTCCACCAATGAAAATATATACAGTACCAGTCAAAAGTTTAGACACACTTTCTCATTAAAGTGAATGGGAAAGTGTGTCCAAACCTTTGACTGGTATAGTCATTGTCCCTATATATATATATATATATATATATATATATATATATATATATATACAGTGGTGTGAAAAAGTGTTTGCCCCCTTCCTCATTTCCTGTTCCTTTGCATGTTTGTCACACTTAAGTGTTTCGGAACATCAAACCAATTTAAACAATAGTCAAGGACAACACAAGTAAACACAAAATGCAATTTGTAAATGAAGGTGTTTATCATTAAAGGAGAAAAAAAATCCAAACCATCATGGCCCTGTGTGAAAAAGTGATTGCCCCTAAACCTAATAACTGGTTGGGCCACCCTTAGCAGCAACAACTGCAACCAAGCGTTTGCGATAACGTGCAATGAGGCTTTTACAGCGTCCTGGAGGAATTTTGGCCCACTCATCTTTGCAGAATTGTCCTAATTCAGTTACATTAGAGGGTTTTCGAGCATGAACGGCCTTTTTAAGGTCATACCACAACATCTCAATAGGATTCAGGTCAGGACTTTGGCTAGGCCACTCCAAAGTCTTCATTTTGTTTTTCTTCAGCCATTCGGTGGTGGACTTGCTGGTGTGTTTAGGATCATTGTCCTGCTGCAGAACCCAAGTTCGTTTCAGCTTGAGTACACGAACAGATGGTCGGACATTCTCCTTCAGGATCTCTTGGTAGACAGCAGAATTCATAGTTCCTTTTATCACGGCAAGTCTTCCAGGTCCTGAAGCAGCTAAACAGCCCCAGACCATCACACTGCCACCACCATATTTTACAGTTGGTATAATGTTCTTTTTATGAAATGCAGTGTTCCTTCTACGCCAGATATACTTGGACACACACCTTCCAAAGAGTTCCACTTTTGTCTCATCGGTCCACAGAATGTTGTCCCAAAAGTCTTGGGGATCATCAAGATGTGTTCTGGAGAAATTGAGACGAGCTTTGATGTTCTTTTTGCTCAGCAGTGGTTTTCTCCTTGGAACTCTGCCATGCAGGCCATTTTTGCCCAGTCTTTTCCTGATGGTGGAGGCATGAACGCTGACCTTAACTGAGGCAAGTGAGGCCTGCAGTTCTTTGGACGTTGTTGTGGGGTCTTTTGTGACCTCTTGGATGAGTCGTCGCTGCGCTCTTGGGGTAATTTTGGGCGGCCAGCCACTCCTGGGAAGGTTCACCACTGTTCCATGTCTTCGCCATTTGTGGATAATGGCTCTCACTGTGGTTCGCTGGATTCCCAAAGCTTTGGAAATGGCTTTATAACCCTTTCCAGACTGATAGATCTCAATTACTTTCTTTCTCAATTGTTCCTGAATTTCTTTGGGTCTCGGCATGATGTGTAGCTTTTAAGGATCTTCTGGTGGACCTTACTGTGTCAAGCAGCTCCTATTTAAGTGATGCCTTGATTGTGAACAGGTGTGGCAATAATCAGGCCTGGGTGTGGCTAGAGAAATTGAACTCAGGTGTGGACAACCACAGTTATAGTATGTTTTAACAAGGGGGGCAATCACTTTTTCACACAGGGCCATGATGGTTTGGATTTTTTTTCTCCTTTAATAATAAACACCTTCATTTACAAATTGCATTTTGTGTTTACTTGTGTTGTCCTTGACTTTTGTTTAAATTGGTTTGATGTTCCGAAACACTTAAGTGTGACACACATGCAAAGGAACAGGAAATGAGGAAGGGGGCAAACACTTTTTCACACCACTGTATATATATAAAGACCATAAACCATATCCCGTTATTATGCAGTTTAGTATATGGCATTCCTCCATGACCTCTCTTTTTGAGAAGTAGATAAATTGAGGGCTCATGCAGCGACCGGCAGCAGGTGTTATGTCAGAGGTGGGCCGTCAGGGCCAGCAAGGCCTTCTCTGCTGGCCAAGAGATTGTCAGAATCAGAAAATTATATTTTTATAATTTTTATATATATATATATATATATATATATATATATAAGTGTGTTTCATAAATTAGAGATTTTATCCAATCAGATTTCCCCTGACACAGTAAGTCACGCGGTTATGACATAATCATTAGCCTATTTTTTATAAAAACATCTGATACGGAGCTGTAACGTGAGATACAAGGTAATGGAGCCTTTTATACATTGTCGTGTTTCTTTAGAACTAAACAATGGACAAAAAAAGTCTTCAAACACTTCAGATGTAAAGTTATTTGCTGTCAAAGTGACATCAAAATGAATGGCAGTCAATGGAATAGTAACGTTGGGTGATCGTTTGGTAGCGTCAAAATGGCGCCATAGGAGGTTTGAGTTCTGAAGCGAAGCTTACCCCCTTGGACCTACGTCAGTATTGGTATTTTTGGGACCAGTTAGTATACGGTGGCCAAAAAGCCAAACTAGCTAGCATCACATAACCTTAGCAGTAACGTTAGTTCAAGTTCATTTCAAGTTTTAGATGTAAAGTTCCTTTGTGTGTGCGTGGTGGCATGTGTGTTGTTGATCCCCAGCAGCTCGGCTGGGATTTATGGGGAAGCCTGTTGATCGCCGATTGTGTTATTTGTGTTTTTGATTGCTTTGTGGTCGTCGTATGAGTAAATGTGACCGGTTGTTGTTTCTTTGGTAATTACATTCATTTGGATTATATGTGATGCAGCACCCTACCATACTGTGTAAATTGATGGCTTCAGTCACCGTGTATTTTTGTCTCTGCAATAGTGTATTGAAACTCTCTAGGTGTTGAGCCTTGTGTTAAATCACTTTATTCCACACGATAATGTCCTAGTGTCATGGTGAGGTTATTCAAAGGTTGTTTAATTGCTGTAGGATAGTACTGAAGGCCCAGGTGTAAAATAAACGGCCCACCACTGTTATGTCCATGTCTGTCTGTTTGTTAGTATTAGTTTTTTCTTCACTGTATGTCTATGTCTTTTCATGTATTGTATGCCTTGCTGTAAAACCAATTGCCCCCCTGGGACAAAATAAAGTTGACAGTTGAAGAATTTATTATTATTTTTATTTTTTGGGGCATTTTTAGGCCTTTATTTCACAGGACAGCTGAAGACATGAAAGGGGAGAGAGAAGGGGGAATGAAATGCAGCAAAGGGCCGCAGTTTGGAGTTGATCCTGGGCCCGCTGCGTCGAGTAGTAAACCTCTATATTGTCACCCGCTCTACCAACTGAGCTACCCGGGTGCCCATCATTTTTTATTTTTAACGCTGCTCAGTAGGTGCATCAGTGCGGTTGAACCGTTGCTGCTTTTACATTTTTGTTTGCTACGTCTGCTGACTCTGTGTGAATGTACATGACTTGTTCATATAGTCATGTATGCGCAACTGAATCTAATGGAACTAAATTGTTTACTTGAAGACTGACAGATAAAACAATGTATTCAGGGAACTAGTTGGCCAGATATGAAACTAGATTTGAAGAATTCTTTCTCATTTGTGTCCTTGAGTGCAATGACAGAGACAGAGAAAGCCATGCATAGAAGAGAGGGCGCCTCCTATCCTATGAATCAAGCCAGTCAGCTTACAGCGACTTTGAGGGAGATTTTTCAAATGTTTGCAGATGTTGGCATATTTTGAGCTGTTTTTTATGTGGTGAAGAGAAGAGCCTGTGTGGTTGACTGTTGTAAAAACTCAGCTTTGCCTTCATCAGGCAAGGCCAAATCAGACGACGCGAGGGAGCTAAGTGATTGTTAGTAGTCAAGCCGCGTGAGCCTTTGATCTCTCCTAAATAAAAGGGGAAGCCTCACGTCGCGCAGTACTGATTTCAGTACCGTAACGTCACCTCTTTGATGCATGGAAATATTGTGACATTGTGTGGGATGAGTTCTTTTGTCATGCTTTCAGAAGCCTGCCTTTTCAAAGAGAAGAGTGAAAAAGAGGAACAGCTTGTAGGGAAGGCATGGTTTCAAGGAGCTGATGTGAGGTGTATCTAGAGGGTCCTGAGAGGCATCATAAGACTGGCGGTGTCTTGCATCAGAAAAATTGTTTACACACACAGTGGTGTCCTACACAGCAGTCTTATACAGTATATGTGTCACATTTCACACACTTTCTTGGCCAGGCTTTCATTCTTCAGAAAGCATTCAAAAAATAAAGGTATAACTTGAAATAGCAAAGGTTTTACAGAGTTTTATACTTCAGAACTTACAGTACATCCTCAATGGTTCCTGGTCTCCCTCCCTGTCAGTGGCGGATGCGGCGGTGGTGTCTTCTGCGGCTTCGGCCTCCTGCTCCACCTGCTCCACCTGCGGCCAGTAGTTCCTGCTACTGGGGCTGAGGCTAAGGCTGTGCGGCCGCGTGGAGCGAGCAGGGCTTCCAGGCTCCTCTGTCCCCTCGCTAGGTGTCAGGCTTGTCTTGTCCAGGCTCTCCTGGCATTCCTGGGGCTCCAGGCACCACAGGCCCACTTCATCCTTCCCCTCAGATCCCAGTGAACTCACTTGCTCAGCATCCACTGTGAGTAGGAGAAAAACAGAAAAGATTAAATTTAGGGGGAGACACTCTCACACTGCCGCGCAGCAAACAGAAAGTATGCTCATTAGGGAATACAGTATCCATACTGTATTTTCAAATATATTGAAAATCAAATATCAAAAACGTGTGGCTATATTCTACATTCAATGGGATGCCAATTATTATTTTGTGGTGTCTAAATATATATTCATTATTTTTTTAAATAATTTAAAATGCAAGAGACATCATGAGTTTCTTATCATTTCAGCTGTAGATAATGACTAAAACAATAAGACAATGCTACATCATTTAAAAAAAAATACTGTATGTCAGGACTCGAAAGCAAGCAGTGAAAACTGAACAGAAATTAAAAAATAATAATTTAATAAATTCTAAACTATCTGACATGTTGTTTGAAAGATGAACAACCATATTATTATTTATTTGTTTCAGTGTTGTTTCTCTGTAGGCAAGAGCAGTTACATTCATGTGTGTTTCTTATCATGAGATATTTTATATGGCTTTGCATGGTTTGATGTGCGATTATGATCAATACACGCAGACACGCTCAACATGCAACACATACACATTTGTGCAAAGGAGATCCAGAACTGTAACAAAGAGGTCCCTAATTAGAAATTATGATATTTCAAATATTTCACTGAGCTGTCATCCCAATATAAAACCGAAGACACTGAAATATAAAAAGTAAATAGTCATTTCTGGTCAATTTCAGCGTAATTTCCAAAGGGATGGTTTTACTCTGACGGTACCGAGAAATACATAAAAAAAAAAAAATAGATTAATTCAAATATAAAATTGTATTCATTTAATTAAAGACTTGACTAGGCATATGTAGAAGTGTTATGTTGGCAATCAGTCAGTTCAGTAAAATACACTTTATTTTAATGTCAGTATTAATCCTTGTAATTACAATGTTTATTCAAATCATTTTTAGGCTTAATCTCTAAATTTTCTTTGTATCAAATGGTAAAATGTAATTTTGAAGTGAAACTGTTTATGTGTAAATGCTCTACAAAACACAATTTGTGTGACTGTAGAAAAACCCGTTTTTATGGCTTTCTTCGCACACGTGCGGTATGTGACTTGTGATGCAGCAGGGATATAGTGCAGCAGTAAGAAGCAATGATAAATAACATATTGTAATTTAAAAGAGGCTACAGCACAACTGGAAGGCGCACTTCTTTTTCCCATGGCAAAGACAATAAATGACAATCACAAACACATGCCTGGGATTTCAGCTGTTGGCTCTTATTTCCAAGGCTTTTTTTTGAGGACTCTGTCTTCCTCTCACTGATTGGCTAAATCTAATCACAACCAAGTAATAGCCATTTAAGAACACACATAGACTCTTTGCCAGTGCATTGAAATATATTTAATTGGAAGCCAAGCCATTGTCGAGGAGGGACATGGACTGTGCCAACACACAGAGGGGAGATTCTTCTTTTAGTGTTGTTGTGAAAATATGGCTTTTAATGACTGTCTGATTAAAATCAAAGTACATTGCCATACTTCTTCTTAGTTTTAAATACATTTTCCTTTTGGGCCTCTTTTCATCAGATCAGAGGGTAAATAAGGTTTCACAGCTCATTACATTTCACAAAACACAAACAAAGTTTACTCATTAAACTGTCAAACAACACTCAGTCACTCTTGAAAGCTTTTCATTTTACTTTATGCCGTTCCAAATACATCCTGGTGGACGCAATAATTGATGAGTATTTTGTTTTTGACACATTCAGTTACGGCCCACGGCCCACAGTGACAAAGGCCAGAGACTGTTCTGTACACCGGCGGAGACATTTCAGCAAATCTAAGTCATCAAATTTACATCTAGAAGACACAAACACACACACACACACACACACACACACACACAGACAACACACCCACACTCACTCTGTTACTAAAAGAGCAAAAGAGGGACCCAGTGCTGCCAAGGGGGCGGCCCGCAAACACACACCTAAAACACTTGATGTATACACACTCTTCTGATGAGTATATTGGCTAATCAAATGTGTATCTGTTTGTGTCATCTAGTTGCATGTCCTTCCCCAACTTCATTACACCGCTATAAAAAGTGAGCTCATGCAAAACTCTGAATCAGCCGAGACCAGTCATTCAGGCCTCTGCTCCATGCTGCTCTACTAACATGGGGAGGAATGACTTGCTCTTATGGGGGGTGAAATTGGTCATCAAATGTGCTTCCCTACAGCAGACAGCTATGAAGTTATATGATGTAGTTGAGGTCGACTTATCAGCCCTGCAGGAGTTTTTCTGGGATGATAGGACATACCGCTGGGCTCAAAACGAGAAAAATCTGGTCCGGATTATCGTAAAATTGGCTCTAATTTTCTCTCCCATGACAGTGAGTGACACTGAGCCTATATGTGCTGTCATTAAAGCGGCACTGCACTGGGATGGCTTTCATTATTGGGCCCGTTGATTTATTTATTTGGATAGTGATTGCATCCTTCAAATTGGTCTTTTTTTTAATTTGTTGGAGCAGGACAGCTAAATCTTTGAACAGTGCAGGAGGTTTGGGATCGCCTGCAAATAGATTGTATGTCAAGGTACAAAGGAGTTATGGATTCATGCAATGTGCAAGAGTTTTAAGAATGTGTAATTTGTTGGAAGATGCTGAACACAAAATAACACACAGAACAGCACAGTACATTTCTATTGTGTATGCACTGTTAGTGTGCGTGGGAAGAATGTGACTCATATCCAGAGAGGGCTAACTGAACTGTGCTGCATCATGCTTGACAATGTCGATCTCTCTGTTTTTTGGGGACTGTTTTTGATGGTTTGACAACAACAGTGTGTTCAGATCTAACACTGCACTGCACTATTTTAATCTATCTGTCGCTTTCCTTGCCTGACAGTGACGGTGAAAGATTGACGGTGTGCCTGCCAGAAAGAAGTCTACTGTTTTCAGCTCGGGACACCAGAGTTTTATCCTGAGAAAATATATCACTGTTTGGGTTACCTGGGGGCTTGTGATCCATCTTGAATCTGATCTGAAGCCTTAAAAGTGATAATATACTGTTGTTATTTTATTATTTACATAGTTTAATCAGTTTTCTAAAGCCAGACAGAGACGGATAACGCCTGGATACATTCATAAGCACATATGTGCATGACATGGAGAGAAAGAATCTTTACACAACCAAACTAAACTACAAACCCCAATTAAAAATACGTCACATACGATAAAGACAAAAAAAATCCCACTTTGTGAGCACTGGCTCACAACAGCAAAGAGAGCTTCAGTATCAGTCTAATTCTGCACTGTTTATGTCCCAGAGGGCATCTACTGTACAGCAAAATGCTAAGCTGCAGTTTATTTTACGACGCACACATGTGATCTGGTATTGACTTAGTAATTATGTGGCTAAATGGTAAGCATGGAATAATTACCTAGAAATTACCTTGTTTGTTTCTTTTGGTTTTAAAGGCAACAAACAAGGCCAGGCCCAATTTACCACGCAATGGTAGCATTAGCTTACCGTTCTGTTGAGTCTTATAGTTCAAGATTGCTAAATAAAAGCCAGAATAATGTTAATGTTATGTTATCAATGCTATTTTTTATTTATCACATGAGATAAAAACAACCAACCAACCAACCCTTTTTTTATGCAAATATCAGTTTAAGACATTTTGGTAACTGGCAGAAATACATTTTGAGCAACACCCAAATCGAACAGAAATAGTAGTGTTTCTGATACGTTAATTAATAAATAAATAGAAAAACTTTGTGACTCAATTAAAAGTGTCATAGAAGTACAGTTTTTGTTATATACACAAAATTAGAACCACACACCATATGAATAGCATTAAAATACCTTTACCTTTAAATATACGTAGGAAAAAAATAGAGTACATATTTTTAAGTTTTGACTTTAGTTTTAGATTTTAAATGTTTTCCATTTTTTTTTAGGTTATGACTTTTCAATTAATATTTGTACACTCTTTTGACACTTTGTAATGTTTTTAAGTTAGACATCAAATCACTTTTTAAACAAAATTGTGATAAAACAAGAAGGGATACAGTCAACGGAATACACTGATGCATAATTAAAAACTTACTGATTCATCATATTTTTGTAACAGAACTCTTTTGATATAACACATATATAATATATTTTAAATATTATTTCTAAATTATTTGGTTTAGTTAATGCATGATATAATGCTTCTTTCATGATGTTAAAACTGTGATGGTTTCACAGATGTCAAAAGAACCTCAACACTTGCTATTTTGAACTCAATATATTACCACGAGGATCACGGACGCCCACACGCTAAACAACAAACAAAAAGCAAGCACAGGAAGAGTGTGTATTGTCATTTTACAGTACCTATGAGAGCAGTTTAGAGACGAGGTAAATCCATATTCATCTGCAGAGCCCGCTCACGATGACCCATCTTTCAATATATTGCAGAAATCTAACATGGCGTTTAAAAAATTCTCACTGTGGCAGCTCTCTTATTCATACCTGTTGTCTGACATTTGTGCAATGAGTCAGGGGAGGACCGCAACTAAGAACAAACACCTCCCACCTGATCTCCTCAATCGTAGCAGCAACTCACTCACTCTGTCTCTCAGGGGGATAGTTCTTTGGCACCTTGGCCTGATCTGGTTTGGTTTGACCTGCACTAGCAACACTGAGAGGGACAAAAACACACTGATGACCACGTTCCAATTGTGTTTTATCTAATTGTGTTACTGCACATGCACCAAATACAAAATGAGCACACTATCCTTTCCTAGACAAAAAGATTTTAATACAAAAAGATTTCACTTTAAAATGTTGTCATTTATAAGATCATAGGATAGTGTATGATACCAACAATATTCCAAAGTGAGTTTAATTTACTTTACAGAAAACTCAAATGTTGAATTTTCCTTTTGGTGGTGACCTCATTTTGGAATGCAACCCTTGATTATAATTTATCCAAATGTTTTACAGATTATATTATGAGTGTGGACAGCAAAATGAGGATTAAATGCTCTAAATTACATGTTAACCAACAGGAATGGTGGTAATGTGATGTTTTGCTGCATTTTATTGCATTTCTGTGACCAGAGAAGAGGAAGTACAAACATTCTTGTCTAATGATGGTGAAAATAACCACAAACACATTGATATGAAAGTCTAAGTTACACAGTCAAGTTCTAGTTCAATTGATTACAATCGTTTCTTAGCCGGTTGGCAGCGAGTCACAAAAAAAAGAAATGGCTGCCGGCGAGAATAAATGAGACTGAAACTGTGACACTGCGATGGGGATTGTAAAGGTCATATTAGTGTGGAGGAAGAGATGCTTGAATGCGATGTGTGGTGTTGATGCTTGAATGCAATGTGATTTTTGCATTCTTGCAGTGTGTTTGGTACACAGTGCTGTGGTGTGTATGTTCGAGAAAGGGGGTGACAAGAGTGAGATGCAGAGACACCAGTGCATAAAGGATACTGCACAGAGAATAAAGTAAACTGAGAGCAAGAAAGAAAGAAAGAAAGAAAGAAAGGAAGATAGAAAGAAAGAAAAGTGATGGAGAAAAGGAGAGAGTTGAAAGAAAGAGTAGGGACGAATTAGAGAATAAGAATAAAAAGAGAGAAAGATAGAAGGCAGAAACTGTCTCTGACACAAATCCTCCAACTGATGTTGACTGTGAAAAACATGCTACAGAGGGAAATTCCCTTAACTCACACACACACACACACACAAACACAAACACACACAAACACACACACACACACACACACACACACACACACACACACACACACACACACACACACACACACACACACACACACTAGAGTACAGAGAAATTCAGAAAAACTAACAAATACAACTTGTATTGTGGGCACAAATGGGAGCAAGACCAGCCTGCTGCTGCAGAGGACTACAGCATGATCAAACACAGCAAAGAAAGACATGACAACAATAACTGTGTGTGTGTGTGTGTGTGTGTGTGTGTGTGTGTGTGTGTGTGTGTGTGTGAGTGAGATACTCCATGAATATCTGAATAGCACTCAGAGATAGAAAAGTTAAAGCCCATGCGGTGCCACAGCAGCAAAGTCACGGCTCCGTGCCTTTAGATGTCCCGCTCATTAGGAGACACCACCCTGTCAGAGCATTTAAACCACTGCCACAGAATGTGCAGCTGAGTGGCAACATCTGCCCTTTGAAACACTCAGAGGCACACAGAACAAGCAGCTCAAGAAATAAATACCAAGCTAATTTCCTCATATTGATTAAGGCCCTGCAAAGACAGAGGCGTGCACTGCAGTGCAATTCTGCATCTTTAAATTGACAACAAAAACCGTAGTGAAACTATTTTGTCTTTGTTCACTGTGGCTTTTAATGATTCTGTTCAATTAGGGCCCTTGTGACACAAAAACAGAATCCCTTTTGGAATTTATTAGTTTCAAAGCCACCAAGCTATTCACTGACACCACACAACACAGTTGATTTGTCAACGAGTGCTTTTAGTGTGACTGTGTGCTGCTGTTAGTTTCATTATTAACATATGAGCTCCTCAGCACAATTTCAGAGGAGCCTCTGCGAATCAAAGCACAGCCCCCGAGACACCCGCTGTAACATAGTGTGGTGTTGTGTACAGCTGCCATGGCTGCTCTGAAAGGGCCCAAGCTTCTGAAAGTCAAATGAAATCAGAACCACTGATCTGTTATTCTCTATCTACATGTCACATCACTGCACCAAACGGTGAACCACATCTGCTGAGTGGAAACCTGCTCTCATGTGACTTCAAAAGACCAACATATTAAACCAACAGCAAATAAAGTGAACTAATGTACAGCAAAACCACCAAACAAAAAGTTAACAAAGCTGCAACAAACGTATGCAGGGCAAACTTATCTACCTTGTGCTGAAACGGAGAGGATATTGACTTTGACTCTGCCATTATCTATATCTTTCACCTTCATAGACAAAGTTTTTTTTTCTGCTGATACATCTTATCTCCTTCTACTCATCTTTGCACTTTACCCATGCATACTGCACATCTTTGCTTTGAGTATGTGTGAATTCACTAAATACAATACTTCTATTTTAAGGTTTAATTTGCGAAACTAACATATGGGATGTTTTTCACCATCTGTATTGTTTTGTGATTAAAAACACAAAGCACGGATATCACATGATTGTTAAATATACTAAACATACACTCAAACAGCATTTTCTATCTTACAGTGTCAGTCTGTGTTTATGCATTTCAGACAGAGACAGAAAGAAAAGAAATAAAAGCAAGTTAGAGTGAACATGGACAGCAAAGGACCCCCAAATAACTTGTGGCCCAGACCAGTAATCGCACGACAAAGGTGCGTATACGTGCTAGTGAAAGCGTGAGGCAACTGTGACTATGTGTGAGGTACAGTGTGTTAAACTGCAGACACACATGGAGAGGCGGTGTGAAGAAGACGGAGAAACACGCTCACAGGGTATACATCCATCTCCTCTGGTAGATTCTCAGCCGAGCTATGTATTCTTAGATTGTGGTGAGTCAACTCTAGACATCCATGATATTTTTTTGGGGCCTATATTGATTTCAACTCTCACAGAGTTAACAACTGCCTCCACAGGAACTTAATTAATAATATATAAATATAAACAAATGAATAGCTTTACATTTCTCACAGGTAGAGCTTAAAGACGCAATGATACCCTACATTATTCAGTGTGTCATTATAATAACTCTTATCTTCTACAATTGATAATGTCGCTTTTTTCCATAGGGTATGCTTTTTTAACATAAAGCATCTCAGCCATAGGAGGTGCACAGATCACCCAAAACAAACAGCTTTGGGTAAAAGGTGGATGAGCACCTCACTCTCATTTGCTATTTCCCTGTTTGTTTTAGACAAATAAAAACACAGTAGGGATGGGATGAAAATGAATAGAAGTCAAAGTTTATATTAGAATGTATTTAACAAGGTTCAAATGTTTTGTCTACGACACAGGTGCTGCTTCACGTTTTTCCTTTACTTCTCAGCTGTGTGGTATATTTGTACTTTTCCCATTAACAGACAACACTAAGCACTAAAAACTATTAAAGCCCCTACTGCTCTGATACTAACACCTGAGACTGAATCAATTTATATGCAATAAATGCAGCAATCAGTTGTTCTTTATGCACAATTGAGGCAAGGTGTGAGAGGTGTGCAAAGAGCCCATGTGGTTAATTGTCTCCTTCCTTTGGAGGTTTCCTGTTTGCTGCTGCCTAACATGTTTGCCGCCATATTTACCTGTCCTGTCGACCACCACAGTGACATTTACCAAAGAAATGTTTCACCTTCAAAGCAGATGAGTGTGGCTTTCTGCTTTAGTGCCACTTTTTGAACTTAATGGGCAGCTTGCAATAGTAACACAGTGTTCTCTCCACTTTCACAGTAAGGAGAAGATTTTTTTTAAATAATGCATTTAAGTATCTGTTCTGACAAGGATAAGGCAAGTTTACATCTAAAAATATATATAAAATACCTATACTTTCAGATGAATTCTCTAAACCGTGCCAAAAACTGTTTAGTTGTTCCATCAGCAACTTAACATCCAAAACATTCACAACGTTCACTACAATGATGATGACTTACAGCCTTTGATCTCACTCACTGTCTCTTTCTCACTTTCTCATTACACATCTGTAATAAGCTCTCACACACAATACAGTTTCCAAAGGACTACCAAATTGTTTTAAATAAGACTGTTGATATAATTCTGGAAGTCCCTGCTATGTCATAGATGGTGTAATGTGACTCATTTGCCGTGTCAATGATTCACCAGCAGTGGCAAATTTACTTAACTACTGTATCTACACTGTGCTGTGAGAGCTTGCATGTAGGAACAAAGCCTTGTCATTATGTTTTGAGCTCAGTGCCATCGTGCCCTGTGTGCATCTGCTGCACTGGAAGCAGGACTGATGTTGGTAAGAAAGGTTAGCTCGGTTAGAGGAACACATTATTTTGAGTTGGCCCTCCGCCTCCTCCTGTGGCCCGCACTGGTTTCCGTGTAGCGAGGGATCGGTGCTGGAATGCAGTAACGGTCACAGAGGGACCCACGCACTCACCACACTGTGAATCAAAACCCATACTCCACTTCATTAGGCTCCTGTCATTGCAAATACTCTCACACCACTCTATAAATACCCCTGTCTCCCCCCTCCAAATTAGTTTTCCCTCTTTTTTCTTTACACATGAAAATGCTCAGGGACTGTTCCAGCTTTCTGATGTGGCTCTTTATTTTGTACGTTGGCGCAAGAAACCACACAATAGTGGCTCCTTTTGAATATTAAAACATTCTCTGACGGAGCACAAAGGTTCTGAAGTTTTTTAATAGGGGTGCACGCTAAATAAAACTTCTCTTTGAGCTTAACAGCTATACAATGTGGGATTTGGTTAGTTCAACTCGGGCTGTAACTTTCAGTTACTCACTACGGGAGATTTGTTTGTGAAACAAATATGCCTGGTATCCCACTGACCTTGTCTACTTCAAACATCTGTGTATACGATCTGTTAGAGGTGTTTTGCGTGATGTGGTTTTCTTGAAAAAGACAATTTACTGCATTAAAGCCCAAAATGTCTTAAGCTAACCACTCAAAGCAGATTTAAAACACAAGATACAAGAATTCTAAGAAACCCACATTAAGATATAAAAAGATCAGAGCAGACCATGTGAAGGTATTCACTACACATGCAGTCACAGCGACATAAATTCAACTAGCATTACAGCTCTTACTGCCACTATAACTGACAATAGTAATAATCTCAACCTGTTATTCCACTAAAAGTAAAATGTATTGATGTCCTGATAGTTAGCAAAGAACCTGAAAAGACATCAACCGACTGTTATCCACTGCTGCTGCTGCTGCTGCTGCTGGACAACTCATTCAGTAAAATTACAGAGTATAGGATATAGCTGTATCTAAATATACATTGTTTTATAATGACAAATGTTGTTTTAATAGACACTGCCATTAGATGAGACCCGGCAGCCTTCCTGCCTGGTTAACATACAGACGGGGCGCCATCCTCTGGCATATGCCGACATTACATCCTCCACTCAAGAGATGATGATACACCGAAACATTGCAAGTGATGTGACCTCAGAGGCTTTGAAACATAGAAAGGATGCCTTTCTAATGTGTCACTCTGCTTCTATTTTCTTTTTCTCTGAATTGTTCCTCCCATGTCTGCACACACCATCTATGTTCTCGCTCTCTCTCTTTCTCTCTCTTTCTCTTTCTCTTTCTCTTAGCCCCTGTCTTTCTTTCAACACTTTTTCTGCCCCTTAAACACGCACACAGAGAAATACAGGCAGCAAAAATGGAAACACACTATTAAACTGGTCATTTAGTCGTTATGCAGTTCAGATTAGGAAGATGTATGAGTCATATTGCAATCCACACACACACACACATCCATATGTTCATTAGTTACAGTTTGCTGCACCGTGTGCGTGTGTGTGTGTGTGTGTGTGTGTGTGTGTGTGTGTGTGTGTGTGTGTGTGTGTGTGAGTGAAAGAGAATGTGTGCTCTGCAGCCTGAACCAACGCCTTGAAAAAGAAACTAATTAAAGTCATGGAGAAAAATGCAAAGACAGCAGAACCACACAAGAGAGTGTGTGCATGTCATTACTGACCTGGCCCAGTTGGAGAGAAAAAAATGATGGCAAGAAGAGAGAGGGAGAGAAAGAGACCTCAACCAGCGAAATAATGTGTATATAAAAAAGACTCAACAAGAAGAAAGGTTTAAAAAGCAAACTTTGGGAGTTTAAGAGGATCTTTGATGTGTATCAGAAGAGGAAAGCAGCCTTGCGACTGGGACGACAGTAATTTTAAGTCGAAGCAGAAGGCTGGCTGGCTGGCTGGCTGACTGGCTGCCTGGCTGACTGACTGTGGGCTTTGATGGCGCTGGCTGTTTGAAGTGGTTTTCGGGGGATGGGAGCAGCGTGTGGTGTCAGTGGGACAGGGGAGGCGCTCAGGGAGAAGAGGTGGAGGGGGGATGATGGCGACCGTACAGGACTTGGGGAGTCTGAGCTAGGAGGAACAGAGGATGTAGGAGAGGGTAAGAAAGCAGAAGAAGTTTCAAAGAATCAAAGGGATAACAAAGACAGAGGAGAAAGAGAAACGAAGACAGAACACTGAAACAGTAAGAGAAATAGAGACACACACAAAGAGGCTGAGAAGAAAGAAAGGCAACAGATGAGAGCCAGAAAAAGCTGCAAATCTGTGAAGTGGAGGAAAAAAAAGAAGTGGCAATGAAGTCAACCTTCCAGATCTGTGTCTGAAATTCAGAGCCCCGTCCCAATATCAGGCCTGGACACATTCACACCTACCTATTACTTGTATCATTTAGATGACGTTACCTCCCTCTGATATGCTGCCAGACTGCCTTATGACTTTACTTCCCCCTCCATCCCTCCTGCATGCTGGACACATGCACCGTATAATCATAACTACACTGTTTCCCCGAGTTACCAAAGTCAGCCACAAAGCCAAAGAGGAAAAATAAATTGATTCTGTAAAATTTGTTTTTAGTTCTCCTTGCCTATTGCCATATTTTGATTAGTGACTGGTTTTCTTAACTTAAAACCTTCCCTGGTTTTGTAATTTTGCAATACCAACAAAAACGTGATAACCTGTCACATACCATGAGAAATTCTTTAACAAAGATGAGATAAGACTGTTTACTAGATGTTACACAGTGATAAATGACAGAGTGGACCAGTGTCTACTGATATTATTGGTGTTGCTTCCTTTCTAGCACAAAATACTTCCGGTGAATGGATCCTGTTCTTTATCGTACCTGAGCTACCAAAGATTAATTTTCAGATCTAATATTGCACGCAGCTAGCAAACATTAACATCTTTCCTCTGTCTGAGACTGTCTGGAGTTTAAACAGTGTGTTTTGTGTTTAAAGGCATACAACATTACACAAATAGCATTGTCATTACTGATTAATCATAAACTGTCACAGTTTCCCACGTTGCAAAGTATTTTGTTGGAGATACTTTTCTGTTACACCAGTAATAACATGACTGACTGAATTAATGAGTGAACACATTAATTGCCTATGAGAAATTTGAGAAGGCAAAGCTGCCATTACTGAAAGGTGTCTGGTGGAGACAAAGTGGAAATGAGTTAAAATGAGACGTTTTCAGCGAAAGAAAGAGTGAGGAAGTGTAAAGTGTAAAATGTAAGACCGTAACAGGTGGGCCAAAAGATCAGTGAAGCATGTTCACTCCATGATGGAATGTGTTCACTCCCTCCCAGGTAACTATGTGTATGTAAAGTATCTGTGTGTGTGTGTGTGTGTGTGTGTGTGTGTGTGTGTGTGTGTGTGTGTGTGTGTGTGTGTGTGTGTGTGTGTGTAAAGAGAGTGGGATGTGCAGGTCAGATGAAGGTGGTGCCAGGTGATCACAGGTACAGGGAGACAGAGGGGGAGTTGGCTGGCTCACCTCTCCCATGCCTTTCTTCTTGTCTGTCCAGTCCAACTTTTTTTCTCACAGGCTGATAGAAAATACCGACCTTATTTGCAGATAGAAGTAGTAGAGTACTGATCAGGTTCATACAGAAATATTGCATAATTTTGCATTGATGTGATGATGTAGGCCTATGTTCATCTGGTTTAGAGTTTGGAGATGATTCAACAGAAAATTAATTGTCAACAATTTGGCTATTATATTAATCCATTAAGCAAAAAAGCCAAACTTTTCCTGGTTCCAGCTTCTCAAAGGTGAAGATTCGCTGCTTCACACTTTTATATCATTGTAAACTGAATACATTTGGGTTTTGGACTGTTAATTCACCCTCTGCTCTGGGAACTTGTAACAGATTTGTTTCACTATACTGACATTTCATAGACTAAACAGTTCATAAATGAAATGATTGATAAATCATCCTTGGTTGCACTCCTAGATTGATTATTTTATCCACCAGCAGCTCTTTAATTGTTTTTCCAAAAAATGTACTAAATCATGACATACGTATATTGTATCATAAAATTTCATATACAGTAAAAGGCAAATGTATCCATATCACCCACTCCTACTATCAATTCCCTTCAATGAATCCATATAGAGAACATGTTTTATCTTCTGTATTTAGCGCCATGCTCTGGTTTTGGAGTAACAATGTCCTTTTGTTTGTCATCACAAAGTGAATCCAATGCACAGCTAAACATTTCTCTTTCGATACAGCTGTTTAGTTCTACAATATGTTTTGTGAGCTGCATAGATACACATGAGACATAGCAAGACAGACACATTTTTAGGTTAAAAACATCAAAACAATAAGAAAATCAACTTGACTCAGTGAAAGGTGCAAAGAATGAAATACAGGCAGAAAAAGTGGTGAGAAGCAAGTCAAAAGAACAAAGAGTGTTTAACTGATAAAACCAAAAACACCAGCAGGTCTGAGGTTTTCTGGCGTCAGAGGTGAGATCCTAAACAAATGTGACTGAAGTCCTGTCTGTTGCTTAGACACACCACATATCAAACTGTTCCTCTTTCAACATGCTGCTCTGCTATATCTAGATACTGGTGCACTCTCAGCCAGCTGAGTGGGTCTGCCTACCTGCCTGCCTGCCAATCTGCTCTCCTCCCTCTCCCTGTCCAATGTCTTTCTCTTCTGTCTCTCTCTCTCTCTCTCTCTCTCTCTCTCTCTCTCTCTCTCTCTGCCACCCATCTGGGCCTTGTAATACATGACAGCTGAAGCAGGGTTTCCAAATTTAATTTGAGGTGTGATAAAACAGCACATATCTATAAATTGTGTGCAGAGAGCCTGCCTATCTGGATAGTTTTAACCTCTTTCTTCTGTCAAACATGTGCAGCATCAAACACACAATACCCAGGCTGTCTGCACATAAGGAAGATCCACAAATAGACTTAATGACGAGGAGTCTTGCCAAAGCAACAACAAAGAATCTAATAATAATACTGCAAAATGGCATATATCAGCTAAAACACCTCTGATGTGAAAATGGTGCCTGTGTATGAGTGAGAAGCCGCAAGAAATACAGTTGGTGAACGTGTGAAAAGTGCATATCCAGGCACCTATACACACACACCAAAGCCTACACACACACACACACACACACACACACACACACACACACACACACACACACACACACACACACACACACACACACGCACACACATATACATACAAACTTCATGATCTGTATATTAGTGTGATCTTACAGTTTAAAGTAGTGTGATCGTCAGACATAAACTCAGCTCTCAAGTTTCTAATGAATTCATGTATTCACCATTGTGCTATGCTAGTCTATTAGGACAGTTTTTTAACTTGTTTCTGATTATTGGTGGATGATGGCTATCACATTCATCTACTAAGGGATCTCAAAAAAGATCATACAACTCCAAACAATCATGTGCAGGAGCTAATATGGCGGAAAACCCCTCTACATGTATAAATCCTGCAATGGCACCGAAAAACTTTCCAAATAATTCCGCCTGGAGGGGATCGACAGTGTGGCAGCCACGCGGCAGAAATGTAAAGTAAGAGATGTGACTGCTGGGGCCACATCTGAAAAATCAGAAAGAGCAATAATCGAATAAACATGTGAAAAATACCAGAGGGACTCAATCAAGGGATTCCCCATTACTGCAGTGCATATCTGGCATATAGAGCTAGGATGGGTGAAATCTGTGACACTTGGAGCTGTGGGAACGTTAAAGAACAAATGAGGAAACACTTAGATTATCCCACTCTGTCGCCTGTCCTGTCTCTTCTGTCTCTACTGCTCACGCCCCTCCATCTCATGTCTTCTCACGCCGAGGAGCTGTTTTCGCTTGTCTTCAGCCCCGTCAACCCCATCAGTTCCCCACCTCTGTCATCGTCCTCTACTTTCTTCCTCCTCTGTCCCTCCCACCCGTTGGTTCTGACGCCTGAGCTGAGTCCCTTGAAGAGTCCTGGTAATAAACTGTGGTGCCTGGGCTCTTCATTGCTGTCTCGCTCTCCCCAGCCCTCATCCCAAAGCGCAGATACATCTGCCGTTAAAGTAGGCCCAGTCCAAAAGGCCCGGCCCCACCACTCTGTACTGTACAAGCGCGTCAGTCTTTAACGTTCAAATGTTTTCCCCTCTATTCTCTCTCTTTCTCTTTTTCTCTCTCTTTTCTGCTGCTTGAGTCCTTTGTGTACAGTGTGCTATGCTCACTGTGGCAGTACTGTGCCAGAAAAACCCACACAAACACACACACACACACACACACACACACACACACACACATACATATGCACACACATACAGTCACAGACACACAGCTGGGCCCCAGCTGCATACAAAGACTGGGGTTTGGAAATCAATGAAGGAGAAAGAAGAAAAGGGGAAAGGAGTTTAAATAAATTGGCACTTGAAAAAAGAAGAAAAACGAGAATGAGGGAGTGAGGGAAACAGGGAGAGAGAAAGCTCTCTCTTAAAAGGCACATCAACTCAACAACAGAGGGAGGTTTTTCATGGACTAACAAAACATAAAGCGCAAGGCACAGGACTAAATATGTTTGTGAGGGTGCTCATGAAATGTAATCCTACATCTGATTCAAGAGCGAGGGTTTGAATGAGTCTGATCAGTTGTGCGGATGTCATTCAGGCGAAGATGCCTGATGAGTTTGAGGGAAGTGGAAAGCCTGTACATAACACAGCCAGAAGACTTTAAATAAGTAACTTTTTTGGAATCAGATTAAATGGATATTAAAGAGTTGCTTTGTCTTAAAAAATTTTTTATAAATGTATTTAACTGTAAAATGTAATCATAACATACTTTTTTGTTGAGGAAAATATATTTTATCTCCTCTATTCATCATCCAGTGATTTATAGAGATAAACACACAAAAAAGTGTAAGTAAAGTTGAGCAAAATAACAACACTTTTGATCCTTCGCAAATATGGGATGAATTCCACCATTATCTCTCTCAATAAAGAACAAGGCAAATGACCCCATGGTGTCAGAAATCATTGGTTTAACTGACTGTGTATACATGCCTGAAGGGGGGATGTTGAACCTGCTGAGTGCTAAGCTAATTAATTCACACTCTTTGTAACTCAAATCTCTAACTGACAGCCAGTAAATACAGGTCATCATCTCCAATGGATATGTTTTCTTCCTTTGTCTTAGGACTATTTTCAATCTGCCAGGAATTAAGGGTAGTAATTTCCTCACGTTGCTTAAGATTGGTGAACATTGACAGTTTTATTGGGGGAGACAGAGACATAATCAATAGGCGCCTTGGAGAGAGAAGAAAAGTCCGCCTGTTTTTTTCTCTTTCTTCTGGTTTGGAAAAGATCCCCAAATCGCTGTCTTATGAGTTGGGCCTGCCAAATTCATTTGGTTTTATCAAGGACCTTTAACTCCCTACTCACACAGCCGCTTTCAGCCCAGCACATTCCAAATCCAACTCAGAGCTTTAATACACACATTTCGACATTTACACGAGGATGTACACACACTCACTCACAGACTTTACACATGCACCGACGCATGTGTGACATACACGTATGTAAAAGCGTGCCATCAGCTCATGCATGCAGATTCGCTAACAATTCGTAGTGCAACTGGGAAAACAGCAGCTTGAACTTATGCCCTTACTGATAATATATTGTAGAGTATATTAAAGATAACAGTGATAACATGACATTTACAGTTTTCAGATTCTCAGCTAAATTAGGCTAATTAGTAAACATTACTGGAAATTGACCAGAGGTGACGCATACTTTCCTCTGAGGTCACTGCAGGAATTAAAGGAACTGGACTGTTTTTGCTGGTGGTCTGATAAGTGACAGGTCCTTGTCAGTAAGTGTGCTTTTTTGCTGATAGCTTTCACAGTAGTGTGATGGTGTTGATTTGTGAAATAGAGTGCAGTTGGTCGACAAACTGCTACGTGACAGTCAAAGGTGACAGTGTGCGTGTGTGTACGCATGCACACACAAGTACCCGTTATTGCTAGGCAGCCAGCGAGGATCTCACAAAGGTGACACTCTGCTGGGCTTCACACCTCTCTGAATAAAATGAGGAAATGCTTACAGCAAACTAATAAACTATATAAGTAAACTGACTCCTTACAGTAAATAGGTTTATTGCGGTTGTATGTCAGATCAGAGACAAACAAGCACATCACATGGTTTGCAATGGCTTTCATGAACCTCGAGAGAGTCAAGAATAAAGCCAGCAATGTTTGAGTGTGTGTGTATATGTGATGTTTTTGAAGACAAAATATCTTCTCAGTGATAGCAAGATGAAAAAGAACATTAGAGACCAACTTAATTATGTGTTGTTTTTTGGGGGGTTTGCAGCTATGTTTGCATTTGGGGTAATGGTTAGGTTTGTTTGGGATATGTTATGGCTTTCCCTGCAACACCTAACAACTTTGTATTAAATACAGAGCCAGCAACAAAACATTGGAAGGAACACATCACCGATACACCCCATTAGTATTACAATAATTTAGTTTTAAGCTATTCAATGTTAGGTTTACATTTTGGTTATTTAGAAAGGATTCACCAGTCAAATTTAGGGTTAGAGAAGCGTTCAATGTTGTAGATAATTTCGGTTTGTTTCGGAAAAATAAAGGTTTATACATGTATCCATGCACAGGCGTGTGTATCCTTTCTTCTGTTTGAGAGTTCAGAGCCACACACAAACAAGGAACTACCAGATGCATGTAGAACAAAGTCTCAACAAAGTCCTTAAATTGAGCATACTGTCTAGAGCAGGGATCTTCAACATTTTTTAAGCCAAGGACCCCTTAACTGAAAGAGAGATGAAGCAGTTACTCCCTAAGTTGCATATTAAACTGGGCCTACAATAACATGTAGGGCGGTCTAAGGCCTTTATACATACTTTTTTTGTGCATAGAATACTAAGCTTTTTAAAATAAATGTTGGCATGATTTTACAAATCATGTTTTAATGTTAAACATTACATGTGGAGCAGTGAATCCACCTGGATCTGGGAATAGCTGTCTTAGTGACTACCTTACCTACCAGTTAGCATATCATCAGTGGGGTTTTTTATTTCATAAATAGGCTGATTTATATTTGCTAATAATATGTTGGATTAAAAAAATTAAAAGAATTAACAATTTGGAGGCCCCCCTGCAGTAACTCTGAGGACCCCCTAAGGGTCCCAGACCCCTGTTGAAGAGCTGTGGTCTAGAGGTTCCTCTCCGCACTGTTGTAATAGGAAGTGCATTTACAGAAACTGATAACTGACATCTTTAAGGTCAACTGAAGCTTTCCACTAATTCTTGATAAGGTGAGATAGTCATGTTAGAATTCAAAATGAGCAGCAGAATGTATTCCAGATGCACATGGTAGACTGTTTTAAATAAAAGCTTTTTAAAAGCTTTATATTTGATAGAAAAACTAGAAAAACTAGTTAAATACATTTTTAAACTTACTATCTATTTGTTTATTCATACATCAAAAAAACGTTATGACATGGAGGACATTCAAGTTCAAAAGCAATAGGTTTATCAGTTAAACATTCCCACATAAGCTATTTTTTTCATCTTATTACTTCTTATGCAGTCTACTTTCTTGATGTTGATGAAAAAACAGTGAAAACTTGAAGTAACATGTCAAATCACGTTGCTTAGGCATAGAAGATAATATGGGAACAAGAAAGTATCTGTCTCAGAGCAGGTTAAGCAACACAGTAGTCTATGTAAGAGAAAGTCACAAAGAAGTACAGTAACAGTGGACTGAAAGCTTTTCTGCTTGACAGAAAAATATTTCTTATTCAACATAACTAAAATCAAAGTTTGATTCTGACTTCACTAGAAGGTTTAAGACAGTGTGAATCCTTCTAATAAATTGATGATTTACCATTAATTTAGAAAATTACTTTTTTCAAGTTAAGGGTACATAAAATTGTTAAAACGTGTGCAGCCACAGGTTGTGGGCTTTTATTTCAGGGTTTTGCCCAGATGTGTGTATTGGCTACAGGTAGAATAATCCCAGTGGATGCCAATGGCTGGCGAAAATTGACTGCTCATCCCTACAATTTATGCTGTAAGGCAATAACAAGCCATGAACGCAAAAAAAACGTGAGTCTAAAACATGAATGTAGTCAAGCTAACGATGCAATATTTAAATTTAGTGTTTACAAACTGCAGAAGAAATCGACGCGGTTCGCATGAGATATTCTGTCCGCTGCAACATCTGCCTGCATCATTTACCAACTTATTCAAACTTTCCAGCGCTGCGCGATTCTTACCTCGATTCCTCCTGGGGTTGGCTTGTTTCCTTCGCTTGCCCCTACTTTCTTCTGTCATCATCACGCTTTATTTCGTTTATAAAAAGTTGTCCAGGGAGCGGTGCGAGTGAGTGTGTCGTCCTGAGTGCCTGCCTTAGAATGAATGGTGATGAGGTCACAGCGGGAGACTCAGACCGTGATGGGACTCCGGGCAGAGGCGACGAGCCGCGAGGCGGAGTGATGTCAGCAGCAGAGGTTGGCCCCTGAGGTCAGTCCTGGCGTCGTAAACGTGCACCGTCCTCATTTACAAAGTAGTCAATATTAGTGAGACCTATAGGCTATAGCCCACCAGTTAAAACACTCGTTATACTTTGACAAAACATGGTCCCGAATTCGCTACATTGCACCTCCTCTTCAGAGAGGGAATCCCGAGAGCTTTGATGCATCAGCATGCTCTGGTTTTCTCCATCTAAACGTGGGAATAGGCCTACAGCCTACTCTACTTTAACTTTTCCTCAATATAGTATCGCCAAAAAATACGTTATAATTTTATGAATAGGCTATAGGCTACCATATGCCTATTGCTTCTGGGTAAGTCTACAGTTGAATCTGGTAAATTATTTAAAAGAAATTATAACGGTCAGATTGATGCCGGAGTTTTTACTTTTCCTCATATTACTTGTGTCATTTTGAACTTAGAACTGATCAGAAAAGCTAACTTGTGAAGCTGCATCTCATCGATGCTGCAGCGCAAACTTCTCTCTCTCTCTCTCTCACACACACACACACACACACACACACACACACACACACACACACACACACACACACACACACACACACACACACACACACACTAGAGTAGGCTACAGAGAAATACAGTGAGGTGTATTGTCATCCTATTTTATCTGATCATTCTATAACAGAAAAACAAACAAATACGACTTGTATTGTGGGCACAAATTGGAGCAACATCGGCCTGCTGCTGCAGAGGACTACAGCATGATCAAACACAGCAAAGAAAGACATGACAATAACTGTGTGCACACACATAGCTTCTAGTGGTAGCGTCTTGCCTTGATTCAACGAAGTGCAAATGAGGCTCTTATTCATTTCATATTTGCATTTTTACCACGAAGAGGTTATACTAACTGCAGGTTAATGAGCACAGGTATGTGTGCGCCCCCCCCTTCATGTTTTATGGCTTGACTGTTATTATGCATGTCGCACCTGCGCTCAAATACCCTGCGGTGGACCCCGTCCTGCGCCCCATTCACCCCTAGATGGCTGTAGGAAGTAGTGCATTGACAGTCCTTTGTGTTGCAACCTGGACCGTAATCTGTTTTGCAACTGAAAAAAACATCCGAAATAAAACTCTAACGCAGCGTTCAGGACCCCCACATTGGCTTTCTAGTGCCCCCCTCCCCACCTATAGGGTTAGGGTTTCTGCGAGATAATACAAGCGAGCCGGGTAGCTTTTCACAGCGCATAATGTATCCTGCTATAGAGTCTGAGCGGAGTAAACAAACTGGGATCTGACACTGTGAAACAGATTAGAGAAGTGAAAGACGGATTACCTGAACGCATTTTTTAGAAACAGATGATTCAGTTGAAATCCTAAATCCCCCACAACAAGTAAATTATAGGCGAATCATACAATGATTTTAGGTGTTAACTAGGCTACACTATCATATCATACAAACCAGATTAGTATAACAAGTCACTACAAATCAATTAGGCTACTTATAATAACTAAATATATATAGTCCCAGTAGATGAAACAAGAGCATACCTTAGCACAATAAGGCCATCACTAATTACAGTACTATACATGTTGTATATATAGCTCACGGTCACATTTTAAGTAAGACCTTGTTCACTACATTATCAGGTCATGGTAAAAAAACAAAATACATCCCCTTTCGTTCATTCACCCATCATAGCTTCTGGGGGTTTGTCTCTTAATGGATTCTGGCAGAGAAAGCATCCTGATGGTGGGGAGAGAGCGGAGGGCCGAAGAAAGAGAGGGACAGAAGGGTCATCACGGCTCTTTGTGGTTGGATGGATAGAGGAGAGGGATGAGAAAAAGAGGGGGGAGAGGAGGTTGAGGAGGTGGGGGCAGAGGTTGAGGAGGTGGGGGCAATAAACTTTGCTGCAGATGAGGGTCACAGAGGTGCAGAGGTGCTTCAGAGGTCCTGGGAGCTGTTTTTTTTAAAGTTATTTTCATATGCGTAGTATATCAGTTGGCTAGGTTAAGTGAATATGTTATTTATTCAAAATTTAAATTGAGTTCAATCAAATTGTACATTTCTAACTCAGGCCTGATTTGATTTAAATGTATAGTTTTAAGGTTGTTGCATGCTTCGTGGAATTTAGAGCTATAGGTTTTGTTGTTTATTCCTGAGACTTTTACTTTAAAACACTCATCTACTATACACTAATGCATTTCATTTAGATGCACTTAATTACGCACCGTTTGTAAGGGTTTATTCATGTGATGACTGAATGTCTTATTTTCGGTTTAATAGTTGTGCAGTGTAAAATAAGTACCCAATGCTGTGGCGGTATAGTTTATAACCTTCTACTGTCTCCACACACACACACACACACACACACACACACACACACACACACACACACACACAAGGAGGAGCATAGAGGAAGCAGTCCCACTGGGATTTTGTCCCTGACTGTGGTCTATGGGTTCAAAGCTTCTTGCATGGGGAGGAGAGCCCTTAAACAGCATATTAAGCAGGAGTTAATTATATGCCAACCTTAGTGACAAAGGAAAAGAAAGTCTCCCACTGAATGGCAAGACAAGAAAAGAGAAAAGTCATTATGCTGCCCACTCTTTGCATTTGAAAAAACTCTTATTTTGGCATTTCCATTTGTAACTGCAGAAAAGAGGAGATCACGTTGTAAAAGAGTGAAAAACACTGTCTTTGCATCAGTCCAACTGTCTAACTTTTTACATTAGAGTTTAACTCAAACCTGTTCATGAATATAGTTTACAGTTTTTTTCGATTGCTAAACGACAGTGGGCACAACTGGAGTCACATGTGCAAAACTCAAACTACAGTCTGCACAGCAGCAGTTCATGTGGACCAAACTCTAGTTTGTTTTTCATTGCTTGAACACAGTTTTCAAAACTTTACACACTTATCCCATGACTTTAACCACAACGTGCACAACACTGTAGATTTACAGCACTTTGTTCAAATGCTAACACACTGCTGTCAAAACTGTTAACCACACATTCAAAACAGAATAGATTTCAGTCTGGTGCCTATCAAACAATGCTGATTGCAATTTTAGCTGAAAGCTTAAGCAGGTGTCTTGTTTTAGACTAGTTAGTGAACATATATGGTATTTATACAGAGAAAGCTCAGAAAGCCTTTTTTTTGTATACAAACACCAAATAAGAATGAAACAATTATACACTGTACCGTTTGAGAGAAACAGGTAAAAGAGCAAAGATACCAATATGTCCAGGTAAGATGTCTGAGGTTATATACACAGCTATAAAAAAAAGTGAAAAACACTATCTTTACAATAGTAAAACTGTGTTCTTACTGTTTTTCAGAAAGTAATGGCGGTGAAAGCAATAGAAACACCACATTCATTAGTATTTAGAGATGATGCAGACATCCAATGTGATGAAGAAAATTTGTCACATGATGCTGGAGCGAGGCAGGATTAGTCACACTATTCTTTGGTACTGTGTATGTACCTTTTAGTTTTTTTTCCCCAGTTATTCCATAAATTACTAGAGACAAAATACTTTATTGAAGAAAACTGCTGATTTTCATTCCTTCTTTTTACCTTATGTAAAAATTGGTATGCTATACAATCTATATTTTTTAAACTATTGAGTAGTGTCAAGTCACTCAAAATGTTCAAACTGTAAAGATGAAAAAGTTTGTAATTTCTGTATTGGTGTTTGACGCTAGTGTTTTCACCCTCAGTATGTTCTGAGAGACAGTGTGTGTTATCTCAGTGAGGCTTGTGCATAGTGTTTGGCTGCACTGAGCCTGTTTTGCAGGTGATGTGAACTGTTTAGCTCAGGTGACTGTTGGTAGTGCAGACTGTAGTTAGAGTTTTGCACATGTGACTCCAGTTGTGCCCACTGTCGTTTAGCAATCGGAAAAAACTGTAAAAACGCACATACGCACACACACACACACACACACACACACACACACACACACACACACACACACACACACACACACACACACTAATTTTGTGAGAAAGAAGCAATGGTCCTTTTGCATAACAATGACTTGGAATGAGGCAGGACAATGTTTCCAGGAAAAGAATCAGTGAAAGTCACTGTGCTTTAGATCTGAAAAGTATGTGTCAAATCTATACATTAAACAAATACAGCAAGCCTATTCAATATTTACATCAACCATTTTAAAAAGCATAGCCTACTTCTGATTTACTTTCATTTGTGCACCTCTTTGGAATTGGGTGACAGTTTGAATGTAGTTTCAAATTAGTAAAAGCGACTTTTGATGTGTTGTGCACACATGATGTCTATAATCTGGTATGCTACACCTAAAGAGTGACCTCTTCAAATTTACCAAGGTGTAGGCTATAAGACTATAGCTGTAACATTAGTTGTTTCTTGCACTGATATTTTCAAAGATGTGTGTATTACAAAATGGTATTAATCTCCCTTTCATCTCCTATCAGCTGCCTTTCCTGCAAACACCCTATTTGACCCTTTTGTTGAGATTCAGATATTGTTTCAAAAACAAATCTGGATATGCCAGATTGCAGATCAGTAGTCTGTCAGGAGAACTTCCCCTTGCCTCGGAGCAAATGAGTCAACTTTAGCACCACTGCCAGGCTGTAGTGGCTGCCGTGAGTCTACTGTGCCATGCCACAACACCACAATGCCAATATAGTCTAAGCACACTGGGGCCCCTGAACCAAAATGATCCAACACTGTAAAAAGTAATGGTGGTGATACAGTTTTAAAGTAGTTAGTGTAAACCATCTTTTTAAGATCACCAAACACAGCACATGCACATGAAATGACAGCATTAGCACACAACGAGGTGTAATACAAAACTGACAGACAAGCTGGATAAGTCCCTTATAGTTTCTAGAAGCTATCAGGATATTCTACAAGTAGTTTAATATTTTAACACTTACTATTGCTACTTATCATATCATAAAAATTAAAGTCAGTTTAATCCATAACTTGGTTCGTTAAAAGTGAGAGTACTGTTGCCGTGGTTACCGACAATTAGGCTACAGTTTGCACCCCTAAAGGTGCTTTTTGACCGGGACTGTTTGTTACAAGATTTTGAACAAACAATTGACATGAGAAATTAATATTTGCAGGAGCCATGGTGTAATTACCCAATTTTAATTATTTATAATTAGGCTATTAGTTTTACTATGTTGTCATGTAGTTTAAGTAGGCCTACAAGTGTATCAGTCCCAAGATAAATCTGAGGGGTCAGATGGAGATTAAAGTAAAGGGATGAGAGAGAAGAAATACACAAAATTAGGTTTACTTGTTCTAGTTATGCTTCAATCTGAGGGGGAAATAACTCTTTGGTTGCGCTGCTCATAACTCACTTCCACGCCACTATATCCTGTGATATGAGGTCACAAATAGAAGTAACTTCATTTGAAGGAGTCACAAAGCAAAACGATTGGGAAACCCTTGGTGTATAGTATCATAATATAAAACAGTGTCATCATGGGTATGAACTTTTTTACTACCATATATTCTACAAGATTTCCCACCACTCTCTTATTTGATGCCTTTTAAAACAGAGATGTCATAGTCGCCACTGAACACAGAGAGCCCGTCATGCTCCCCAACTTAATTACTATAGCAGCCTAGCAGATCACTGCAGCTCATAATAAGCTGCCGTGACAGGCAGGTCTAAATCCTATTTATAACAAGGGGTCCAATAAGGACAAGGAAAAATGGAAGGATGATTTAGATATGTCCTCTGCTTGGTCAGTTGGTTAGACTGCCAATAATTCTGGGGTAAATGGTATATATGGCTATCTGTGCTTGTTCTCAGGCTGTACTGCACTCTATTGGACAAAAGAAGTCATTGCATTAATCCACCAGGCACAGAAACAAATGTCATCCAGCAGAGCAGGCATTATACTCATGTCTTTACTTTAAACCTCCTTGATGTACACATTGTGCAGATATGGCTCATTACAACATTTGAGTAGTATCAGTGTTTTTATAAAACACGAAGCCACATTGCTGTACAACAATGGACATAAAAAGAAAAGTTTGACAAACCTACATCCATCCCACTGAACATCTTTATTCATAAACTGGTAAAATATAGCACATTTGTATAAAAATGTAGAAAATTGTACACAAAATATAACACTTGACTTCTGTCTATTGTAGTTAATGCTACTATTTTAGCTTTATGTTGCTAACTGTGATATTCTTTTGCCAGCAAAAAAGTCAGAATGAAGGATGACAGTTATAAAAAAAAAAACACACACATATAAGGCAACATCCATAAAGTTCATTGATATAAAAAGATAATTTTATACAAAACATCTCATACATTCTAAAGAACAGCACTATCAATCAATGCTCATGCCCTTATTGCTAGTGTTAGTGTTGTGTTAAAATAGACTATTTGTGCATCTTTTTGTCAGTCAGTTTAAGGTGTCTTTGGTAGCTTGTACACTTTTTCCAAAATGAAGAAATGTTCATTCCCGCTAATGCTTTCAAGTGATGCTACTATTTTATCCTGAAAAGTCTTGTAAAATACTTCAGCAATACTTTAATGTGGCCTCATAGAATCTTGCTGTGCTCAGGTATGTTCTTAAAAAATACTGTGATAATTCTTTAGCGCTATCAAAATGAGGTTCATGTAAATAGTCATAAGAGACAGAGACCGTTCCACACAGTGCTGTAGTCAGTGCAATGCCACAGTGTAAAATTAGTTCTCCTACCAATAGCTGCAGCCTTCTTCCATAACAGCTCAAAAGTCGCAAAAAAGTACCTCAGTGTACCCATAACATTATGTATTTTACTACAGTGGTAGCGATTGATCAAATTCCCACTTCTTGATCCCCTATCCTGAATTAGTAATGCAGAATTTTCCAAATAACTCCTCTTTGGGATTAGAGCCAAGTGCAGCAGCACTGTACTGTGAATGTACCTCAGTTTCTCAAACATGGACAACTGTTACTGATTTGTTTACAGATACAGACCAGCTGACTCGGGTTTCGTTCAAAATAGCCGTCATCATCAGCTGAGTCATGTACGAGTCGTTGGTCGAGTTAATTTTGAGCGAAGGCATATCAGAATTACTGTAATGTAGCAGGGACTGTTGCACACATATTATATTTGAGCTTTACTCATAATCCCCTATGTATGTACCTTAGAAAGAGCAATGAACTTTCTGTTTTGCGGTTATAAACACCACTGGAAAAAAAAGTACACAGCTGCTTTAGTACTTACAGTAAACATGTGGAGTGCAAACTCTCTGTCTGGAAAGGCAATTACAACATACATGTAATCTAAATACCAAAGATTCAAACACCAACAAATCCTGAGTGTAGGCTATCTGTGTGTCTGTGACTGCATTTGTGCATGTGTGGGAATACTGATATGCCACTATAAAGAGTGTTTTTTTTCATGAAAAGGAATAGAAATCCCTAGCAATACAGATTAATATTTAGTAGCACCGAGAAATAATTTCTCAATCACTAAAAGCAGAACTTTAGTCTTCACCCAGCTCTTCAAACAACCGTCTTACAAACTCCCGTCTGGATATTGGCCTTCAGAATCAAAGCAGTCTATCACAAGACGGGATGATTTATCCACTGTCTCATTGTCATATACACAACATATATAAATGTATTTAAAACTTATTTACATGCATCCTTCTCTGCTCCACTGTTGCCAGAGCCCCATGTGACCGGAATGCCTGTTTGGAAAAAGGTCAATTTCACTTTCGCATCAGGCATATTGCTCTGTGTCTTACAGTAAGGCACAAAAAAAAAACAAGTACCAAGGCAGCGAAGGAACAATACAGCGAGGGAGGTTGATCAGGCACCTTTGGTTTTAAGGTATTGGGTGGGGATTCTTACAATTTTGAAACCTGTGATGGGATCACATTAGTAGCTTAGTCTCAACTTGCAACCAAAACGTATTACAACATATCATTATTCCTTTTACATGGGTATCCAGTAAAAACAGACCCCTAGCCACTTCTTGATCCTGACTTGAATAAAAGTTAATGTGTGTTGGGTTTACGTATAAATGCTTATGGGGACGTAAAAAAAACAGCCCAGACTCATGAAATGGTCCATTCAAAAGTTTGTCTATCTTACTCTAACTGAACTTTCTTGCAATGTAACAGGGAAAATCAGTATAAGCAACAGCACTTAAGTGTTTTAAACCCCAGGCTGGTTACCTCTGGACAGGCCCGTCGTCAGGAATTATGGGCAGAGGGGTTAACATTTTACAAATTGGGCCCCTCATCCACACTCTCCAGCACCATAGACCTTGGCAGGCGCCCCTCCTGAGCCTCGGGCAGGGATCATCTGTACCCTTTGACCCCCCCTTATGACATGCCTGCCTCTAGATACTGGGCTACAGTACATACATTTCCATGTGGGATCTCAATTAAAACATTAAGAACTGGCTAAGGCCTCTACTTGATTGTTCATCTGGAAAAAGATACCCCAAAGTCTTCTTCTAAGACAGTGTGTTCAGGTATTTATTCTCCCCAGCCAGGGAGGTAAGCATGGACGTCATGTCTCCTACAGCCATGTTGGACAGGCCAGAGCCTGCAGCTAGGCTGACAGAAGTCTGGGGGGTGGTGAGGCGAGATGAGGCCTGGGAGGAAGACCCAGGCTGACCCTGTAGGGGATTGTTGATTGGGCTATATGAGGAAGACTCAGCATCATCAATGATGGAGGTGAAGTCTATGCGAGCATTATCCAGGTCCAGGTTTTCTAAGGCATTGGAGATGGGGCCAGATTCAGGATAGGGAGTCATAGGGACAGGCTTTGTACCACCTGATGGGTTCAGGTTGGACCCCATACTGTGCTGCTGGTTGAGACAAGGTCCATTCTGGGGGTCCATGTGTTTGTCCATATCCATGTTTATCTGGCCTGAATAGTACATGTTGTTGTTATTGGAAGGAGAGAACATTTCGTTTTGCTGGTGCTGTGGAAGCTGAACTGGAGGAAGTCGGACCGCTCGCCTGGGGCTGGAAGTGGAGTGGACAGGGCTGAGGTGTGGTGGGCTAGCGAGGTAGCCTCCTCCTACCTGTGATAGGCTGTTCTGGCGACTGAGAGGTTTCCGTCCCTGAGGGGGCCTGGGCACCACCATCTCCTGGCCATAACATGAGGCTTGAAGACCTGTCAGCTGCTGGTCTTTAGGTGTCACAGAGCTGGGCACTCGGCTGTGGGCTGGAGGGCTCATGACCAGGTTCTGGTTAGGGTAGGATGGATAGGGCTGGCTGGAATAAAGATTATGGTTTTGGTGCTGCGGACTGTGCTGCATCATTGTTGTCTGGGCACTCATATCCATATTATCAGATGCCGGAGGAGGTTTTATTCCACTCTGCTGCAGCTGCTGTTGTTGCTGTTCTTGTTGCTGCTCCCACATGAGTGCTTGCTGTGACTGTACATAGTTCCTCACCATCATCTCCTTCACCTGTATCATGGGGGTTTCTGACCTCGGCCCATCTGAGAGCGCAGTGCCTGCACAGCCTAAGCTCAAGCCCCCTCCACTGGGGAAGGAGTTCTGGTTCTGCCCTTGAAAGTCACAGCTGGTATTGTTAGAGTTCCTCATCAGGACCTGGCCTGTCTGTTGTGGGTAACCCTGAGTCTGCTGGAGGAGCATCCGCTGCTGTTGGAGCTTTGCACTTTGACAGGCATTTCCACCTCCCATCCCAGGGTGAAACTGCTGCTCAGGCTTGATGGTGAGTTTGTGGGTTCCATCAGGACTGTTGTAGACGGCTGTCTGATTGTTGAAGTGGGCTTGTGTCTGTTGAGGCTGCAGACTAGGATCTGAATACTGCATTCCTCGCTGGTTCTGGAGAGCATGGCTGGAAGTTTGGATTTGACTGTGGGAATCACTCCATGGGCCTACAGCATCACCACCCTGGCCTATGCTAGGGTAATGGGGGCCCGAGGGACTGAGCTGGCAGGTGCTCATACTGTACTCAGCCTGCTGGAGAAGTGTATTAGACATGCCCTCTGAGTGACTAGGCCTTGCTTGACTCATTGGATTTCCACCAGCCCTGGAAGTGACTTCCCCTCCCTGGTTCTGGTAGTGTCCCTGCATATAACCCTGGTCTGGGCAGCTCAGAGAGTCATGGCTTGGGGAGAGTTGGTTTCCAAGAGAACCTCCAACTCCTCCAAGAGTTTGATGTTGTTGCTGATATCCCATGAAGCTTCTCTCTCCAGGGGGCATCATCATGGAACGATCCCTGGCATCAACAGGGGCAAGGTGGGGCTCCATACCCATAGCCTCCATCATTACATTCTCTGTAATGCTAGGTGGACGAGGGGAGTACAGGTGGCGGGAAAGACTGGTGTCAGAGCCACGGTGTTGCAGCGCATTCCTTCGGCCCATCATAGCTACATTATTAAGGCTATTGAAGCGCTTGGGGAGAGCTTGTGGATCTGCTATTGATCGAACCGGGTCACTGGCTCGCCTGCTGTTGTTACCTGGAGCCTGGTGAGGGTAGATAACACCAGTGCCATACTCTGTGTTGGCACTGTGCCTACGTGGCCCACCTGGTTGAAGGAAGGGAGGCAGAGGCTGCCCCTGGTACTCACTCAAAACACCCCTTCTTCTGCCTGGAGTAATTGGCTGCTCCATATTGGGTAAAGGAGTGGGTGGTGGTCCACCAGTTGCTGCAGCATATTTAGCCTTTAGGCTGTATTGCTGGGCAGGTGTTAAATTTGGAAGACCTGGCAATCCTCCTCCAGGACATGGAGCTCCTCTGCGATTGGTCTCAGGAGAGAGGGGGTCTCCACCACTCTGCTCTGGGCCAAGAAGGTGACACCCTCCCCCTCCCGTTCCTCCCATTTGTGAGACCTCACTTGAGCGCCGGCTGGACAGGTAAGGAGACACCATGGAGGACCGACGGCTGACGGTATATGCAGAGCTTAGGCTGCTGGTGCCGCTTCCTCTCCTGTCATTAGAAGAGCAGCCAATGGATGTGCCACCTCCTAACTCGTGATTGGACAGCTCCATAACTCGTCGATTTGAGAGGAGCGGAGAAGGTGCACACATTCCCATATTCTCCCCTGGACCTGAGAATGAACATCCAAAGGGAAGAAACAGCTTCATTAATACAAACCAAGAATGTTAATTTAGATGCACCATTAAAACAATCCCTGAATTCTTTATCAGTCATAGGTCAGTTATGTTGTAAAAATGTTCTGCAACAACTCAGACTTCACAAATATAAACTAAGAATGTTTCCAAAACAGAGTTCTGAATATGAATTTATAATTTCATCCAAAAACATACCAGGAAGTGCAGGTAGCTTGTTATTAGCACAGCGGCCAGGAGGGGTTGGCCTGCGGATTTGCTTCAGCTTGTCAATCTTCAGGTTCTCCAGCCTCTTTAAAGCCTGTGCTGACATTCCCATTGCTCCTACACTTCCTGGCTCCCCCCCTCCACCTGCAACTCCATCCTCCAGTGCTGTGAGATCCTCCAGACTGCCAGCTGCATTTAGGTTCATCTCCACGCCACTGTCATTGTTATTGGCGCTCCCCAGTGGAGAACGTTCGCTACTGCATGATGATTGACCACCAGGGCTTGGCTGGGATTTCTGAAAGAAGTAATATAAATGTATTGTCATGACAACCCTTTTCAAATGGCAGGAATGCCAAGTATATGTGATTTGTACCTAATGGGCTGAAAACACCAACTGTTTTAACATTGGAGCTTTGTTTATTTTAAAGGATCTTGCAAGGGCATACATAAAATACATCACTCACCAGAGCGGTCTCAGGAGCCAAAAGTTTGCAGTCCTCCCTGCGTGTCTCCTCTTTCTCCAGCAGTAATTCAGAGCTCTGGCCTCCAGGGGTCATAGCTGAACCAGGGAGTCGAGGTCCTGTATCTCCACGATGCTTCTTGGTTATGTGGGCTTCAGGGCCGTGCACCGTCTTAACATGTTTACGCAAAGAGCTTGGATCTGTGTACCGCTTAGTGCAGCCAGGAATCTTACATACATATGGTTTCTGTAAAAGAGCAAATCTTCTGTCAATACAGAAAATCATGTTTGTGTGTACACAGTCTTGCATACCAAAATGTACTCTACTGCTACTGAAAGTGTCTCTTATATGTAGCTGATTACCATTCTTGACCCAATACAAACTAATGTCAGTGTATTTTTCTTTTCTTTTTTTTCTTTGAAAGATAAAGTATGGTTCACTACAGTATCACTGTCAATAATGTACAAAGACAGCTAATTAATTTAGCTGTCAAGGTATTGTGCAATTTAGATTACTGGATTACTTTTCAGTGGTGCATACTACAGTACCTCATTGGAGTGAGTTCGGTTCTGGTGCTTGGCCCGGTCTGAAGCATTGGAGAAGGCCTTGTTGCAGCCTTCATGTTCACACACGTATGGTTTTTCTCCGGTGTGAGAGCGCAGGTGGGTCTTCAAATTCTCCAGGCGAGAGTAGGCCTTATTACAGCCTTCAAACTAAAAGAGAAGTATACATACTTATTTACTATAACTACAACTTTCAATAGCCAATCAAAACAGAGATAGAAACAGAGAGAAATAAATTACATAGATGAAAACTAAAGGTACACTCACAGTGCACTTATGTGGCTTCTCTCCTGTGTGTCTGCGCATATGAACTACCAGCATGTACTGGGCTTTGAAAGGCCTCTGTTCTCGAGAGCACTCCTGCCAGTGACACACAAACTCCTTCTTTTCTCCATGGATGTGCTCATTGTTGATATGCTGTTAAATAGAGAGAACCTTTAATAATCAAAGTGGTATATTGTAGATGTTACAAATGCTGATTATTTTCCTGCTTTTTTGTCTCTCCATTCTACAATATTGGTTGATCTATCTCTTACATGAACTAGCTGGTCTTGTGTGTCAAATTCCTTGCTGCAGCTCTCCCAGTGGCAGTTGGTTTCATAGATGGCCTCTGGTTCAGGCTTCCCATCCTCCTTGTCCAAGTCATCCCTGCCATCCAGTAGACCCAGGAGGGGGTCCTGATGAAAATGTGTGGTTTTAGTGGTACTGGGTAATTTAGAAATTAATATAATTCTGGATTAATGCATGACATAAAAATCATCGGTTGCTGCTGTTATTTATCATTATTCTACTACATTATTTGTGTGGAAAAAACAGCAATGCGCATGTCCAACTGGATGGTATAAAACTGGTGCCAGGTGAGGCTGATTGCTTGGTGCCCAGCTGCGACTTGATTGGCTATTAGCCACTAGTTGTTGGCACTGTCGTTTAACTATGTGGGAAATGTGAAATAGCGTATTCTGTCGGTTTTGTGTCTGTGCCAAGTAGTTGATGCCCCACCACTGTTTCCACCTAAAACACCACTTTCTAACATCACATTCACTGTTCAACTCGCTGCGGCTGACAGTAGTCTTGATTTGGGGAATAAACATGGCTAATAGCTAGCTTGTCTTGTTGTTAAACATACTGTCAAATTACATTTACTCATTGTCAACCGTACGCAATAAGTTATGGACTTTAAATCTTAGCTGGCTAAAGTTTGGCTCGTAGCTGAGCCAAAGGGTTCTATGCATGGATGTCTTTGTATGAGCTGAGGAAACAAGAAATATCTCCCATTGCCATGTCGTATAAGTTCCTCCTATTTACTGGAGCAGTGAACATTTGCATTGCATAGGAACCTTATGGCATGGGAATTGAGGTACACCTGAGGTATTAGTTAAACCCTCAGGTGTTAACAGGGAAACAGAGTTATTGTTTAAATAAAAAAAATAGATTGCAAAATAATAATAATATATAAGAAAATATATTTTAATGTTCTAAAAAATGTTCTTTGACAAATGACCATGGTATACATAATCCCTTAGGTATATACTGTAGCTACAAAGAGCAATTTGTTTGTCCTCCACTCACTTTTCTTGACTCCACAAATGTTTTTACTCCTTTGACAAATCTAATGCAAAAACTAAAATGGAAATGTGTGAAAGTGAAAACTACTTGTGAGAATAAGACTGAATTTTGTACCTGAGTGCCAGTGGAAGAAGGACTGGCCACATCTCCCTCTGACCTCTCCTCCAGGCTCTTCACATTCATGCCATCCATCATACCTCCCAGCCCTGGCTCAGTTTTTAGCTACAAAACAAAACACACATCATGTCACATTTGTTTCTGACACTTGGTTGTTCACATTCATACAATTAACACATTTGAATTCTTCCTATCGTAGACCTGTTTTAGCTTCCTATTCCTACCTCCCATCCATCCTCTCCCAAGCAAAGAGTGCACTGATACTGAATTGTTCTGACAGCTTTGTATAGCGAGCGATTGAGCTGTCTTACGTGTCCATGCTTGGGTGGAGCGTGAAGCCGAGGATTGTGGGGGGGTAAGCGGGAACCTTGGCAGGGACCTGGTGTGTGTCCACCCAAAGGCGTCCCTCCGCCTCCTCCATACATTGAACCTTGTTGCCTGGATTGGCAGTTTATATTGCTGGAATAGCCGAGGGACGGGCTGTGGAGTAACAGAGAAAACAACAATATGATGACTTTAAGAGATTAAAAGCTAATGATAGGGGTCAAATCAAAATGAATATAACCGGTGGCCAAGTTGCTGTAATATTAAAATCTCTAGGTGTAGGTTTCTATTACTTTTTTGCCAATTTTTCTCATTTGACTTGGTGTATATCTACATGTGTACTGTTTGAAATGGTTTGCTGAGCAATTAAGCATCTAGCTTGCAGCTATCAAAAATAAAAATATTTTGATTTGTTCTTAAATTTATTTTATTGCAGTTTATATGCATTTGATGTCTGTTTTCAACCATCTGTGGTGGCTTTAGGGATGTAATTAGCTCACACTCATACTAGATGGTGTTTGGAAGTAGAAGATAAATATAATAATAAATTATATTTAATTATAGGTAATAAATATGCCTCAAAGTAAAACATTGCATATTCTATTTTAAGGGAAGAGGAAATGTGCTGCAGATACTTTAAATCAATTACCTTGAATATTAGACCTTACTAGTCTGATGTGATGGATATGGCTATTGCTGGCTTTTAAATGCATTGTTGTGCTTAACATAGATTAGTAAAATATCTGACCTCATGGTGCTCACAGAGAGATGGCCATAAGAACTGGCCCCGTTAGGGTTGCAGCGAGAGTTGACAAAGGCCACCAGGGAGTTGGGTGATGTGCGGATCACTGTCTGCAGGTCTACACTGGCATCAGACAGAGGAGAGATGGACAGAGCTCTCTTTTTACTCAGCTTCAGCATGGAACGAGGCGTGGAGAACCTCGAGCCTAAAAGGGGAGCAGGATGGTTAGCTTTGATGGTACAAAATCTTTTAGAGACAAGATTTAAGGAAAGAGTGGGTAGTGTTGACATACCATCGACTGAGCCAATCTGATCAGAGCCAGACTGAATCTGGCAGAAATTGTGATGTGAGGACATCATGTTGTTCTGGTTACAGTAGGGGGTGTTATTGCCACCTGTTAGACATTAAGGACAGACAGAAACAATGAAACCTACCACTGCAGAGATCCACATTAACATCTCTTAAGGCAGATTTATGTTTCTATGCTTTACGTAGAGCTTTCGCCGTAGCCTACGTAATTGGCCTCAGGTGTCGATTTAACACAGGACCATAAATGGCCTTAAGTTAGTGAGGCATACAATGGGTTTATAGGTTTCTGTAACTCACAGTGGCCAGCGTGCATGTTTAAAATCTCAACTACACATGATGTTGACCTGCAGTCTTGTGCATCTAAAGAGCTCATTGGTTGAACAAGACGTTTTACTGTAGATACAGCAGCAAGTAGCACTTGTAAAATCTAGCTTTTATGAAATGACAAGTGAGTACACTGTGAGGAATTAACTGTCCTGGGAGGTTTTATTGTCTAGACTCTTCCTCTTGGTGAAGTAGAATTGGAAACAAAGGGATGTTAACATAATGCAACAGTAATCCACTGGCATCTCAGATTCACTATTTACATACTTAATGTTTACACAGTCTATTTTTATATTTATTATTATACAATTTAGATTAGTTCAAGCTGCTGTTTTTCTGCGGCGCAAAAGACACATTTATATCTCAGGAGTACATCTTTTCTATTGTTAAAATCTGGATAGTCTCTGTTTCTTACTCAGTAGAAAGACTCAGGTACTCAGGTATCTGTATACCCAAATCAGTAGCAGCTGTAAGGTTAAGGAGAGGTAAAAGATACTCTGACTCACCCTCTGTGGGCGGCATGCCCCTGTGGCCCATCATACTGTGTGGCAGTGTGGCCTGAGGGGGCCTCATATATTGATCCATGCAGTGGCCAATCCCCTGTCCTGGGCCTGATCCATGAGTCATGCTGGGAGTCATGTGATTATACATAGCGCGGCAGTCCTGGGAAGGGCCGTTGAGGATTGGGGCACGCAGCGAGGACACATCGCTGTAGGGAGACTGTTCTGATGGGACTAGGCTGCAGATATAAAAGAAACAGTTATTGGTTATGAGAAATAATCTAAACTAATGTGAAAAAGCAAATGGCAACTGCAAAAAGACATGATGGGTGCTGTAGAATTGGTAGAAAGTAGTGCAACAATGTTCTCTTTAAAATTAATTCTCCTCTATACATGATGAAGGGCTTGAAACATTGTACTTTTGTGACAAAATAGACATTTTAAGGTTCAAAAGTGTTGCAAGTCACTGAGCGGTAGAAAGCATTACAGAAGAATATATTCAGTAGTGGTAGGTGAGTAGATTAGGGACCCTAAAGTGAATAAGACATTAATGAGAAAGATAAATTAGAAATAAATAAAAGAAATTTCCATTTTACCAAAACTTAATACATAAAAAACCAAATGGGCAATACATATTGAAAGAATATTACATTTCTTTTCCTGTCACTTTTGGGCCCAGATAAATGAGAGAAGATTATGCTAACTGTAAAGCTTCTATAAATTCCACCTTTTTATAGCAACCTTTTAGAGTTAGTAGACATCCTGGAAGGAAGCACTGTCTGAGGATCTGAACTTGGAGAAAAAAGATCCAGATGCTCATCTCTGCTCTAATGTCTTGTGATGTCTCGTTCTCGCCAGTAGATGGGGTATAGCCCTTATGTTGGTCTACACTGTGGAAATTTACTCATCTGGGTTTTCCTCTACCGAACTAGAGAAGGGAAGCTCCATTGGAACTTTCCAACCTTCTTATGAATTTTCTCTGACCTTACTTTAGTCTCACTGGTTAGTTCAAAATCTGTCTCTCCTCTTCTTTTTCTCTTTCTCTCCGCCTTTCTGTCCTTTCAGTTTTTTAATTCTTTCACCACAACGTGTATTCCACACAGGAGCTTAATCTGTCCTCTCTAATCCACTGTGCTGGTTCCCCCCGACTCTACCTCTCCCTCCCATTCTTCCTCCTTTCTCCCATTCATCCCTTCTGTTCTCTCTCTCTCTCTCTCTCTCTCTCTCTCTCTCTCTCTCTCTCTCTCTCTCTCTGTCACTTTCTATCTCCTCCTCCTCCTCCTGCTCCTCTGTCTTTCTCTGTCCCAAAAAGCCACCTTTCTCTCCATCTCTCTCTGTTTCTCCCTCACTCTGGGTAACCTGAGCGGGGCGCGAGGCAGTCATGCAGAGCGCAGCGGGGCCTGGTCAGCCTGTAATTAGCAGCTGTCAGAGAGAGGCCGAGTCCACCCGCAACCTGGGTGGCATGAGGAAGGGAGGGAGGAGAGGGGAGGAGTGAGGGGCTGAGCTAGCGCTGTGTCCACAACAATTGCAGCGAGACCTAGACTTCTGCATCCTCAGAATATCTGTGTGATTAAAACAGGAACAGTCTCCGAGCCTCTAAGATGAGTATGATCCATGCTTTAAGAGAGGGACTTCTGCGATTTCTGAAAAGATTGATCAATCTCAGCATATAGACTGGAAGCAGGGGGAAACGGCTAGCCGACCTCTGTCAAAAGTTAGAAAATATATCTACCATAACCTTCAAACTTATTGACACAAAGTCAAACCTGTACAAAAACAGAAAACAACTACATTTGTGATTTTAGGGGAATCGTTAATGCTGGTCCAGGAGCAGTGACTGCCCAACTTGTCATCTCAGTCTTGTCAGTCTTGTCAGTCTTGTCCTCACAGCGAGGTTGCCAGGTTTTATACCATTGTGCCAACCATATCTGTCAACCCATGTAATAGATGTGCTGGGAGGATGGATGAACTGTTTGTCAATAAACTGCATCAATCTGCTGGGCCCATATGCTGACTGACATTAGCTCTCACAGATATACCGTTATTGTTGTATATGTTGGCTGCTAAGCAAAACATTTAATTGTGGTGACTTAGAAATAGTCACCATTACACAGTTTGTCCTCTATACAACACTGATGTTTGTTTTACAACTGTGAAATGTTATGCTTAGTACATTTGTATCTTGGTCACAATTCTTGTTCACAAATCTAAAGGATCCTTTAAAAAAAAATTTGGTTAAAAAAAGAAAAGGAATATCAGGTGATATATTCTTAGATTCTTTTAACTCTCGCATCCATATGGGTGTCTGCCGCAAACATCCAGCATTGGTTGAGGTCAACACGTAACTCCCCCTGAAATCACTTTAGCTCTGTACTTAACTTTTAGACATGAAAGTGGTATCGATCTTCTCATCGATGAAATAAGTTTGATCTTATTCTTGAAAAGAAAGCAAATAAGCATATTCCCTAAAATGTTGAACTATTCCATATATTTCTCTTATGTGAAACCGTGGAATTCACCATGACAAATGGAGGTTAAAATGCAGCCACACTACTGTCTTACCCCCTGGAGGGCTGGGTGGGTGAGGTCTCGTAGTGATACAGCCCCTGGTGTGGCTGCATGTCCACTGGCATTGGAGCTCCGAGACCTACTGCTCCCCGTACACCCTGGACCTGTCACACAAAGACAAGGATACGGTTAGGGTGAAGTGAGGAAACCCAAACAAACCCCACCAAACTAAACTATACTAGAAAGCAATTGCGGTTGGGGAAAGAAAAAAAGAATATGTAGGGAGGTAATAACAGACTAAATCAAGCCAAACAGTTCAAAGGCAAAACAAGCTTGAGTCATACTTAATTTAAACAAAGCTGGAACAAAATCCATTACTTAAGTAAAAGTAGAAATGGTAAAACCGCAATAGAAATAATGTTTCTTATGTAACACATAGTAAAAATACATCCTGCAGTCTTGCATTCAAATTTGAACTTGCAGTAAGTCAAATACTGTAGGATAGAAGTAGGATTGTACTGAACGTAATTCTACATTTGAAGCTTCTATTGAGGTTTTCAAATAAAGCTTTGAATGTCTGTCGTCATATTTGATGACATGATCACACTATTAAATTAACTCTTTAATGAATATAACTTGTCAGTTTTGTCAACATAAATACATGTAGGCTAATCCAATAAGGGCATACAATAATGATTAAATAATAATTGTGCCCTAAGGCTTTTAGCAACATTATTTCATGACAGAAACAACGTATTGGAGTTTTTGGAAATAATTGGATCACGCAAGTCAGAAACAATCCTACACAGCTCCCATTGGAATCTAATTCTACAAATAGTATAATAACAACAGGCTAATATTAGTGTAGCCTAATCTTTATCTGTAACTGTGCAGAAATACTGGGTTTAAACAGAATGAATAAGACATGCAAAAAAAAGATTTGGATTTAGTTTATTAATTTAATATTTTGTAGATGGTCCATACCTGCTTTAATCCATCAAACTATTGGATTAGTTGTATGTTTGGAATATAAAATAGATACAAATACAGATACAAATAAAATAGCACTTTCCAAAAATATAAAGTTTCATACAATGTGTTTTTTTCTTCTTTGTAATATGGACCATTTTTTACCTGTCTGAAATAAAGCAAATAATAATGGAAATAATATGGAAAAGAGATGAATGGCAACGACCACGACAGACAATTCAACCAAAGACATTTGAACAACATGTTGAACACAGTCTATGCATAACATTGAGGGAAACTGAAGGCGAACCCCATTACAGGTTTGTTGATTAATGGGATTTAAAGGTCAGTTGTGCAGTGGTTTAAGTGTTAATTTCTGTCTGAGTATTAAGAAGTTGTTCAACCCTTCAATAAGGTACTTTGAGAGAGCACAATGCTTGAGTCACACATTTATGGAAATATAAGCATATAAAGCTCTAATTGGTTAACAAAATCATGACATTCTCAAGTACATATGATTACATAAAATGAACATTAATGTCACCTAAATAGCAACTTGAATTGGTGAAAGGAATATATAACTCTCAGCTCTGGTAATTGTATGTTAGAGATTTTAAAAACAGTTCATGTGATGGCACTAATGTGCTCTGAAACACTCCCGACAGATTAGACAAAACCCTGTGACAAAACAGTGGGCTTGGCTGTAATCTCTCTTCTCTAAACAAAGCAATGCACCTCAAACACTGCTGATAGACACTAAAAACCTGCCGCACCTTCCCATCCTGAAAAGTAGCGATCACCATGGAAAAGACATAGAGAAGAAGAAAATCTGGGTTTTGCCTCAACGTTTAAAAAAAATTATTCAATGTTAGCAACAAAAAAAGAAAAATGAAAGTAGAACAAAGCGTTTTTTGTATGAAACTCATATTAAGCACGAGTGCATGTGTAAGGTAATTCTTGGGAACAAGCACCTGCTCATTACATCCAACCACATCAGTGCAGGTACTAATAGTCATGACTGTTTGCTCTTACATGGTTACACAGGTAATTAGGACCTAGAAACGACTGTACACACTGATGTCAGAGCTACCACAAATGGAAAAAAGCCAAAAAAATGTGTTCATATAAATCTTGATAATTTGTCAAATAAACTTAATTACATGTATAGGCTTATTGCATCACGTTTGTGTCAATATTCTTTTTTAACCCTTTTTAATCAGAAACATGCTGTGTCTCTTAAAGAAAATGCGGCAATAAATATATACATTGATTTAAAAAAAGAGTTAACAAATCTAACTGTCTTCCATATCTATTCACCATATTCTTTAACTCTATAAAATCCTTGCCATGCATATGGAATCAAAATATCCCATTGCTGCTGTTCATATGACAAGTGCTCACCCCCAAACTGGGAAAGCTCCTGACCAGTTCAGATGAAAGCTCTGTGGTTTGAGTGTAACAGGTTGCCAGGCCTGTTATGTAGTAGCACAAGTGTTAAAAGGGCAGTAGGGACCTATTTAAGCCCACAAGCCACCAGGGGGATTTGATACGCAAAGTTAGCGAGTGGCTAAATGATGTGGGCGGCTGCTTCGGGTGTGTGTATGATAATTAGCCGGAAGCGCTAAATAGAGATCTCGCCGAGCACCTCAGCTGTCCAGAACTCATAAATACCAAGAAGGGGGTAGCCAGGCAGCTTGACACACACACACACACACACACACACACTGACACACCTGTCAGTCTTGCCAGGGGGTAGCATAATAATTTAGTGGCCACCAAGTCTGCAGAGAATGTGTGTGAAAGAGTGAGTATAACTGTAAATATAGCAAAGCAGTTTGTACTGTCTTAACCACAGTGGCAGGTGTGTATGAGAATGGAGTTTTGGGGACAAGTGTATTTGCAGTGCACCGTGTGTGTTAGAGAGAGTGTGTTTGACATGATAAATGGTGATGGATCTCAGAGTAAAAGTGAATAATGTATGAGACCACCTGCGCATAAGCAAGCTGGAATTTATATGTTTGTGAGTGTTTCTCCAGGGAGCAAGGCAGCATGTGTGAGTGAGTGTTACTGTTGTAGCTCTGTGTACACAAACTCATCTGACCTTTGCATGTTAGGTTACAGAGTATGCTCTTATCCAGTGAATTACCGTAAAGCAAACCCAGACGTAGAATAAGTCAACAGAATTAATGTTTAATAAGTTTGAGCATTCCTGTCTTCTAGAAATGACATTTAGATATTTTAGAATTTTTAGATATATCATTTATATATACATTTGTGCAGTTAATGAATCAAGATTTCGAACGTTGATGTACAAATTGAATGTCAATGTTCTAAATGAAGCTTTGAACTATTCGTACAGCCCTATTTGATACTGAACATATTTACAAAACGTCAAACAACAATAAATCCCGGTATAAATGTGGAAAACGCATGTGTTAATGCACCTACAAACATGTTTGATGTATGTATTTTTGTACAGCATGTAAGCACATATTTCATACATGCATGGTGCTGCTGACACAGGTGCCATGGCATTGTGCTATTTTAGGTCAATATCTTATGAGAAACTCCCAGAGTTTGTTCCCCAGTGTAATTTTGTGGTGCTGGGTTTTAGAGGGATGGGGCAGAAGCATGTTAAAAACCCCAAGGCCATGAATCAAACTGCTAACTAAACAAGTCTGCTCTGCTGTGGCACAGCGAGCTGGGCAGGAACCAAAGGGCTGAGGATGAGGACAGGATGTCCAGCCACTTTCTACACCCAAAACCTCTCTATTCAAACACTCCAGCTTCCCAGACCTGTAACATCACCACCCCATAGAAGTAAGCCACACCTAAAAGCCAGACACCTCTTAATTGCTTTGTCCTCAACATCATCAACCGTACACAGGAATATGATGAAACCGGTGTGAAAAAACTGGCCATGAATGTAGCATTAGTAGTTTGCACACAATATATAGAAAATCATTCTGTTTTGAAAAAGAAGAAAAAATGCAAAAACTCTTGGAAGATCAAATCTATTGTTTATGAAGACACCAAAGTGACCTCTAAAATATAACCAATCAAAATTGTGTCTTTTTAAAGCATGGCTCCCAGGCACTTTAATATTTCTACAGAGACAAACTCATGGATGCTTGAAGTTGGATGGTATCCTGGATAGATGATATTAGCCTACTGGATATTTTTAAACGAGCCGAGAAGCCCTGACTGTGGTCTAGCCTAATACATTTCTATTCCGCCTAACCTACTTACTCACCAAACCAACACAGCTTACCACCAATAAATAAAACTATTTGTATCCCTAATTTGTCTATTACTCATTTACTGTCAGAAACCCAGCCGCTGCACTGTGAAGACTCACCATTCAGCAAAAGCTGATGCTAACTACATCTGCAGATCTGACACATTCTTCCTCTTAGAAATCCATAGTTGGATTCAAGCAATAAACCCTTTACTTAGTACAACACACTCAGCGGTTTTGTTGCTACAGCCTTACTTGGTCTGTTATGACCAGTAGCTTATGTTAGCAAACTAGGTACACAATTTATGTTTTGCATTGCTACAGGACAATGCCAATGCTAACGCATTACACATTAATGCATAACACAGTAGCTCAAGTAGGAAAGACTCATTCTAACAACTCTAATCAAAGTTTGCTAATGGTGCGTTCTTTTTGTCCACCGAAGTCGATTTACGAGTCGTTTTCCGGAGTTACGAACCGGAAGTTGCAAAAAGAAAGCCACCAAAGTCGTATATACGACTCGTCAAGTCGTCTGAACTCAGAGGACCCCGAGTTCACTTTCAAAGATGGCTACGTTGTGCATCACACGTAGTAAACATTGTGGTTTTCTACAATTTTAAGCACTTTTGTCGTTGTTGTAACCAAATGAAGAAGTCGTACACATAGCAATGTATACTGCTACCTATAGGCATGTCGCTACAGTCTTATTAGGAGTTAAATACCGCCTAATTAGTTATTTTGTAGCTTGTGCAGCTGAAATTGGCTAGAGATGCTCGGTTGCTATATGACAACAACGGCTTAAGCCGAGTCTTGAGCAGACAGCAGAGCAGTAGCCTAACGTTAACGTTAATCAAAACGTAATTTTCATGTATCAAACTGTGAAATATATTTGTGTAATATGTCAATAACTGGGTGAATAGAATCCTAAATGTTACTAAAAATGTTACAAAAATCCATCTTTTCTCTGACTCGTAGTATTGTGTGACAAAAAGAACGCAACAACCCGCGGTTATTCGTTTTTCGACATGGATGTGATGTCACACTCGAGCTACTAGTCGCGATTACAAGACAAAAAGAACGCACCATAACATTAGCCACCAAACTGGTCCTACCAAACCAAGGAAAGCTGTAGCAGCAACACCTGGGTATTGAATTAAGCAAGAAGGGATTTTTATTAAGAGGAATGACGTGCTATTTAATCTTTTAAAAGTTAAACAGTCTCACTTAATGAAACCAAGCCATGTTGTATTTAAAAGGAACATGGCTCAGCGAGTGTGTTCATGCTTTCTGATGACGTTAAAGTGTGATATTATCTTAACTATTAATCAGCAAATCAACACCATAAGCTTCACATATGTTGTAGCCCAGTTGTTGCAGGGCTTCGACTGCATAGGTGACTTTTTATCTAATGGCTTTAGGTACGCATTTGTCCCACAAACTTCAGTTCTCAGGTGATAGTTTCTATTCGTGGTATACAAAGAGAAACATTGTTTATTCTTGCACAGGTTTGGCCATTTGTGACTTTCCCATTAAGCGTCCGTCCTCCTCCCTCTGAGGAAGTCTCCAGAGAGGACAGACATTTCCACAGGTCACTGGTTGTGTCAGACAAAAGGCCTGATCCGGACTTGCTCCACTCTGCTTCTACACTCCTTTACTCTTGGGTGTAACATTAAACTGGGACTCACGCATCACCCCCTCCTCCCTCCCCAGCCAATGTAGAAAGTGGCATTTAATGACAGCCCCTCTCCTCTTAACCTCATTTCTCCTCTACTCTCAGACGGGAATGTGAGTATACAGTGTGTGTTTGCTGGATAATCTTTTACTTTAGACAACAAAAAACAGCCTTAATCAAACTCAACACACATCTTTGGAGCATGTCGTGCAGTGTAAACACCCATCTGGAACTATCCCACCCTCTCCTTCATTCCCTACTTCCCCCCCTCTCATTCTGCCTTTTCCCTTGCTCTGTATCTCTATCTCTGGCTATCTCCTGCTCTCTCTCTCTCTCTCTCTCTCTCTCCCTCTTCTCCCCCGCTGTCTCCACCCTCTCCCTCATTCCCTCTCTCTCGGCTCATTCCTGCTCTTGCGACCTCTCCCTCGCCCCTCCCCCTCCTGGCGGAGCTGCAGTCGAGGTGGGTGTTCTCTGGCTGTTATGACTTGAGAGACGATAATGGCAGCTATAATGTAGCCAGCCGTTCCTGATGTGGCTGGGCTTGTGGGGGATTCTGTTGTGTTAGGGCAGGAGACTGAGCACGAGGAGGGGGGGGGGAATAAAGGCGGGGCTCGGGCCCGCAGCCAACCACAGTCCAGATTCTACCTCGTTTTCTTTTCCATTTTTTTCTCTTTTATTTCCCTCTCTCCTCACCCACCAACTTTTTCTAGCCCTGTTGTTTTCCTTCGGTGGTAAACTTTGTTTTTAAATTCTGGCTTTGTTTTTGTAACCCCCACCAAACACAGACTCTCCTCCTTCCCTGCTTTTCTTCCTCACCCACCCTCCCTCGTGTTTTTTACCCCTTTTACTCAGACTCTCTGAATTCCTCACAGCTGCTGTAATGTGATGGGGGCTAATGGTGTGACCACCGAAAGGCCACAGGGCTGGAGACATCACTGTAATGTACAATAAGCCCTATTCAATGACCTGCTGCAGGGAAGCTTAATGTCATATCTACTTAAACAGCTACTTTGAGTTTTAGTTAAACAGCTTTAATTGCTTATAAGCCAAAACAGACAATTTCGATGGATACCAAACAAAAGTAAGCATCACTGTGAGTAGATTAACAAGTTTTATTGATTTTCAGTGCTATTGTGATGTTATACAAAATTGTGCTGCCCAAATTAGCAATTCCAAGCAAATATCAGTAATATATATACAGTATTGTTTTAAATGCTTTACCTCCTAATTCATTGACATTTGCATTTAACGATCTAATTTCTTTTTTGGGTGTATACTTTCTGAAAAGTCTGACTTTATCGTGCTGTCTGAGTCTCATGTGTTACTATGTGTAAATATATTAGATCAAAAGTAAAACAATACCTTAGTGTTGTCTATTGCAAACCCAGACAGGTGTGTAGGAAAATGGAAAAAATAAGTATTAAATTCCTGCACACTCAGCACTGAGTTGAAGTGTTGAAAATGCAACGGTTCAGTCATGAGCTATTGCATGAAGAGGGCCCAAGACTGAAATGCTGCATTTTTCTATAAATCTAGTGCTGACAGTGTGCAGTAATATATTTAATAATATTTTACTGAGCAAATTGTAATTACAAACAAAGTAATTAGTTATCTAAGGGTTTTACACTTTTGAATAGTTTGGTACAATATAAAGCATAACAGAGGAAACAGCTCATTGCATAGAACTTCAATTTGGTTTTTTTGTTTTATTTTTTATTTTTGTTTTATTTTGCAAACATACATATTATGTTTTATATAACAATATCAGAGACATATTCTTAACAATGTAATGATATTTGTTTCACCCCCGTGTGTGTATATGTATGTACATGTGTGTGTATATGTGTATTTGTGTGTATACGTATGTGTATGTATGCATGTGTGTATATGTATATATGGGTACATACTGTATGCGTATCTGTATTTTTTAGTTTTGTTCGAAATAAAAATAAATGAAATGAAATGAAAACATATCACCAAGGCCCATACTGTGGGTGTAGTATTGCATGTAGTCTTGTATAGAAGGGACAAAAATGTTTTAAATAAATGCAAAAGTTCTGCCTTCCATGTTATTCATGCATTTTGATTGAAATAAATAAAAAAGATGAAATTAAATCACCAAATTAGAATACATTAGATAAATCTTGATGTCAAGGACACCCCCCTAAATAAGACCTGAAATGAGTGACTGTCCTCACATGACAACAATATTACTAATGATCTTGGGTTCATAAGGGGAAGACTAGAAACTTGTCATTTGGCAGTTATTTTGAGAAAGAAGAATCCCTGAAGCCCTAAACTAATGTTTACTAGACTACCACTGTGGTTGAATACAGTCAACACCATAACCCAGGTTTCAACCACACTGATTCACACCTCATGTATCCCTGTACTGTAAACTGTGTTGTGAGGAAGCTGTGGTGCTGATGTCTCACTGCTGGGGTTCTCACCTTGTCGAAATGGCAGAATGAAAAGTTGATCCCTTGTTGCTACACAGCCGGAGTGACTGATGACAGACATCAGGGCTTGAGAGCAGCAGCTCGACATGACTACAAACAGTAGAACCGTGAGCCGGGCTAAACCAAGCACAGTGAAAAGGAGTAGAGCAAACAAAGTAGAAAACAGCAACTGATGAGCTTTTAGTGAACTTTTTTTTAAAGTTAAGGCAAGCTGAAAGCCATAGTCTTTTTCAACATGATGAAAACGCTGATGTTAACACCAACCAAAGTCAAATTCCTTGTGTATGTAAGTATACTTGGCCAATAAATCTGATTCTGAAAAATTATGCCAGGAGCCGCAACAGAGGAAAATAGGGTTATGTATGTCATGTACAGCCGCTAAGGGTGTAGAGAAGAGGAAAAAAGGTAAAGTGCTCGCTAAATACACTACACTAAGGTGCCCTAATTTACTAAAGCTGCCTTGTTCGAGCAACACACTGCCTTTGCTGCACACTCATGATTACTGTTTTACCATCTTTGTAACTGTTGGCCTGATCAGTCAGTGACTTGATAGTGTTTGTTTTAAGATTAGGAGTGGTTCACCCCTCCGTGTTTTCATTTGCCTGCACAAGCACAGTTTTGTACTGCTGGCCGCTGAGCAGCTTTGCTTTCTCAAAGGCAGTTAGATGTTTAACATTTATCGGTTTAGTAATTTCAACCAACAACCCTATCAAGAAGACGTGAGAGTGCTTCCTTCCTCTTTACTCGACCAATAACTCGCTGTTCCTTCACTCCTCCACAATCCCACTTTTCCTCTGTCCTCTCTCCAGGCCACCCACCCGCCATCCTGCACATACCTGTGGTTTCCTGTACCCTGCTCCACTCCTCCTCTCTCTTTACCTCCAGTCTCTTCTCCTCCCCCCACACACCTTCCTCCCCTCTCTGTCTACCAAGTAACATCAAACTTATGTCTTCCCCTCTTTTTTTCTTTTTCTACGACTACTATGTCTGTGTATCAGGTAGGTAATGCCCCAACCACAAATATTTCTTTGAACTCCTTTTAAGGAGGAGAAGCGGAGGAAACAGGGGGAGGAAAAAAGGAGAGAAGGATAGATGGATAAAGCAGATGAGGAGAGGTTGATTCACACAGCTGGCTCCCAGCTGTAGACCGAGGCAGCGCGTAGAAAATGCTCCATCTATAAACAACTAGGAGCCCAACCCCCATTTTCAAGGAAAGAAGAACAGAGCTTTGTCATTGTAAATCACACTAAGTACTCCTCTTCACCTTCACCAGCACTCCCGAATGTCACCCAGCTGCTTGTTGCTCTTTTCCTCCTATCCTTCTGCAGCTATACTCATTTTTCCTCCTGTTTTTGTCCACTCTACTCATCGCCGCTGAGGCTTTTCTGTCACTGTGGCAGGTAAACTACAAATCAAGACCTTGAAAATCATCTCAAGTCAAACATCTCCCTGACACCACAAAAGGAAAATGTCCTCTACAGAAATTCACTGGAGCTGGCTGTTACACATTGAAACGGGGACAAAAATCAGATAATAATCTGTTCGGTTTATAGAAAGACTACACTGATTATAAGAAAAATAATAATCCTAACAGTCTTGGGTGGGCAGGCAATATTTATAGCCGGCCTGCTGCTACTTATATTCCTTAGCTGTATAACACAGCTGGAAGTGAGGGAGGAGAGAGTGGAGGTGGAAAACTGGTGAGGAGAAAGAGACAGAGGAAAGGGAGACGGAGGGGCTCCGGGGGATGGAGGGGGGAGAGCGTGTGGGGGCGGATACCAAACAAGAGCAAGACAGAGAGAGGCAGAGAGAGACCTAGCCAGATAGTGCACTATGTGAGGGGATGTGTTTATGTGTATTTGTATTTGAGAAACCGCTGCACAGTTGCTCCAAACAGTGACAGCAGCCGACGAGGCCTGCAAGCCACCAGACGCACACAGTGACCACAGCTCTGAGAGCCTCTCACAGAAGGGAAACAAGACACAGACAACACAACCATAAAATCAACTGGGCAGGATTAATCAAGACAAAGCTATGTGGAATTTGTTGACTGCAAATTTTTCCATTACTGGGTTTTTTTATTTTCAGGAAGGGAGGATGCTGTACTAATGTATAGATGTAATGCCTGTTTTGACTACCTGGTTTTAACAATGAGTGATTCGATCACAAGTGGACAGCTCTAAGTACGTGAGTTTTTACCTAGCAGTGGAATGTGTCTCGAAATGCGTCCTGAGTGACCACTTGTGATCAGATCTCACTTACCCGCTCTGTATGCAAAGAAACACGTACGTCATTTCAGTTTGCATATAGGCTGGTTGTGTGTGAGTGTGTGTGTATAAATGTCAGTTGTTCCTATCACATAAATCTTACATTAGAAACGTGTGATGGGTAATGAAAAAGCGTTGCCCACAGTCTGTGTGCAGACATAAGGATGTCTACTGACGGCGCCGGGACCTGTGCAGGAGAGAAAGACGTTTGTGTTCAGTTCTCAGTAAGTTTGTAGTTTCTAACTGAATCTCTGTTTGAAGTTAAGTTTCGATATCTGCTGTATTTTACATTTTATGTTCGCGTATGTATCGTTAAGTTACTGCTGATGAAGGCCAAACATTTTGTGATTTTGCTGCTTCATTATAAAGTTTTTAAGTAACAAAACAACCGCAGACTAAAGCTTAGACCGGGCCCAAAAAATCAAGCCCGAGCCTACCTGAGCCCATGCACGTTGTGTCCAAGCCCGACCCGGCCCGACACATTAACTGTAATTATGAGCCCGAGCCAGATTTAAACCCGACAATTTTTTTTTATACGTGGGCCGTATACAATTCTGAGTTGTTTGAACTACAGAAATCTTTAGAAGTATCTTAATAAATAATGCAACAAGGACGAAGCATGTAAACTGCGTTGTTTCATAATGGAATGGATCCGAATGAAGAAACGTAAAAAAAAAAAAAAAAAAAAAACAGCCGAATAGTGTGGGTAACAGATCAAGGCAGCAACATAATCAAAGCCCTGGAACCATATAGGAGACTTTCTTGTCTCGATCACCTAATTAATACTGTCCTTCGCCACGGTCTGCATGCCGACGCATCGCGCCGGATATAGGAGAGACCATATCTGCTGCTAAAGGACTCGTGAGATATCTGAAACAATCTGGCCTGGTTGCGCAATTATCAAAGACAGTGCTACAGATGGGGGAGACACGATTTAGCACAGTTTACCTCACACTCAAGTCAGTGCAGGACATATACCCAGAGCTACGGGACAAGCTGGAGAGACATAGCTTTCTCCCCACCCAATTAGGCTAATAAAGTAATGATTCAAAAAACACAAATGCTTGATCAAGGGCACGGCCCGGCCCGGATAGTGGCAGGAAATCTCGGCCTGACCCGGGTCTAGTTCGGGCTCGGGCAGAGAATCTAAACTCTACCACAGACTTTTATTGTGAAGAATGTATAGGAAATTAAACCGTCCACGGCCGCTCGTTGACCATTCAGGCTCGCTGGCTTTCTCCAGAGCTAACACAGCGCTGTGCAGATAGGTCTACCAATGCGAGACTAATTCATATAATAAATTGAAGTTGCAACGTAACAGCAGGAATGTCTGCAGTAAAATCCTACATATTGGTGAATAATTCGGGGACGTTTCATGAAACTGGCAACTGTCTTTTCCAGGCAACCGTGCTGCACAGACTTCCAGACAGCTGATAGGATATAAGAGCAGGCAGCACAGAAACAAAAACACAGACAGTATGATAATAACATCCAAAACACACATTGGCCGAGGATACACCCATACACAGGGCTAAAAGAATGCACCTCCGAATGTGGTCTGAGTGATCGGATCTCAATGCGTCCTGCGTGAGTTTTCACCTGTACTTGGAGCTGTCCACTTGATTTTACTACCAGGTGCTCAAAATGGGGCTTTAAAGTCAGGGTCAACCTGAGAAAGACAGATACTGTAAATGCAATGACTAGCAGTAAAACATGTGGATATATGGAAAGACTAACAAATTGGTAAACGTTTAGATAAATTGCCTGATGGAGAAGATGACAGATAAAAAACTTGCTCCTCCTATTCTAACTCCTCCTCATAGTATCAGTTATTGTGTTCTCAATCATCCCAACTTGTTTATAGAATGCAAATTTATTCATATACTAAAATTATACTTTTCAGTACTGTGGGGTAATACTGTCATTTCTTTATGTAAGAAAATATGTCACACTTCTCAATACATAGTGTTTAATATTTAATCTCACTGTAAAAGTTTTGAAACTTGAAAATTTTTGTGAAAATTGGGCCAAAGCAATTGGAAAAACACAAGCAGCGATTTTTGTAGGTTTCCTAATTTAAACAATCTGATAAATTATTAAAATAATCAAGACTACAAATATGGCAAGGCAATCAATTCCAAGTGTATTTAAATTTGTCCCAGCAGCTGAACACATATGTGGAGACTTGTCTTCATCAGTTCACAGTTGTGCACGTCTGTGTGAGTCTGTCTGTGCGTGTTTGTGTATACACCCTTTAATCAAGGGGCAATGTATCATATGATGTTATATCATCACTTTCACGCTTTCAACTTTCCTCTTCACCCTCTTGCCTCCTTCTTTTCCCATGTATTTGCTCCCGATTCACTCTCCGCACCTTCCTAAAGTGTTTATTTTTATTTTATTTTATTTACAGTTGCTGTTCATTTTTATACCTGCCTTGTATGTGTTTTGTGTGTGTATGTATGTGTTCTCCTGTGCTCACATTTTTCTCAATCCACAACTCTTGTGTGTCCACTAATCTGCAGTAAACTATAAATCACATTCGAACTGACTGCTGCGATGTGTTGATACAAAACAGTAGGGATGAAAATGATGTTCTTTTTCATTCTGCTTGCCATTTACTTAAACAAACCTCATCGATTTAAACAGTGAACAAATTACAGAGCAGCTATTTGGATCATATACACAGAGACATAACAGTAAAATGCGCACTTCTTCTGTGTGGTCTTTCTCAGAGCTGCTGACTTCATAACTAATATATTGCAGGCGTTTAGTTTAATACCCAGATGTTGGTAGAGGCAAGGCATCCGGGCCCGCGTTAGCTTTTAATTGGCTGGGATCCCTGAGCTGGTGTTTGGGGCTTAGCTTGTGACTCACACACACACACACACACACACACACACACACACACACACACACACACACACACACACAGGCAAAAGCATACACACACTTTCCCTACGAATGAAAGACTTGGCCGGGCTCAGGATCATATGCTGTCAGGAAGAGACAAGTCATGGCCGTCGAGAGGAGTCTACAAACTAAACAAACGTAGACAACACACACACACACGCACACATGCACATACACACACAGGGTTACATCTTTGAGATCCCAGGACCGACTGACGCCAAGCTGCTGACGGTTGTGCCAAGCAGCAGCCATGATATCTTACGAGCTAATTATTAGAGCGAAAAATAAAAAGATGCATACTACAGAAGGAAGAGGGGGAGGGGAAGAAGATTCTGCAACAGTACAGTATGTCTCTTGGGCCCTGATCTTAACTGGTTTTGTCCGGAGTAATCCGATTACAAGTGGACAGCTCTAGGTACGTGCGTTCCCTCCTAGCAGTAGAATGTGTGTCCATGCAAATAAACACGTACATTTCTGTTTCTATATACACAAATACATATTTGAATGAAAAATATTTTTGTTGTGTGTGTAAATTTCAGTTGATACTCTCACAAATCATACATTATTACAGAAGCGTGCAATCACTAATGAAAAACCTACAGTGTGTGTGTGTGTGTATGTGTGTCTTCAGGACTGTCGACAAAGTGCAACACTGAAAAGTAAGAAATATTCAATAACTCTTCTCTTTTTTCCAAACTGTTGTAGTATAATGAAAAGGAGACAATTGATGTGTGAAGTGATTTTGGTGACACTACACTGTATAATAATGTTGTTTTTGAATACATTTTTTGTATCTTTTCTATGTTGCCCTTTGTAGATGGCCCCTGTGCACTGTCACTGCCAGCTGCATAGAGAACAATGTTATTTCTCCATGGTGGACAGATTCTTTTGATTGTAGGTTGAAGTGTGTGTGTGTGTGTGTGTGTGTGTGTGTGTGTGTGTGTGGACGTAAATCGTGCCCCTCTTATTTACATATGTGTGTCTCGTTTGTATACACGTGTGTGTATATCTGCATGTACATCTTTTTTCAGTGTATGTGAGGCAGTTTATGTGTGAGTGAGCCTTGTGTACAGTTTGCCTTTATATGCTTGAGTCTGCAGAGAGAGTCAGTGTTTATGTGTGTTCGTGCATGTGCTCCCTGTGCATCACTGAGCACTGCATGGAGATACAGACTGGAATTTAGGGCTGAGACACAGTGAAAGGGAGCCTCTTCCTCATGGATGAGATACGATCAGTGTTTACATGCACAAATAGCAGAAAACTTCTGTGACTGCAAAACATCTACAATTTTCTGATGTAAACTGCAGCATTTGACAGACAATTACACATCTTCATCTGGCCAGTCTCTGACCGAATGTTAATGGAAACCAGTAACATGAATCAACATTAATTTTGTGTGAACAGTGAATCTTGGTAAACCAATTATGTTTAGTGAAATATATCAACCGTTACCAGTGACTGTTGCCCGTTGTGTCCAAGTTTGGCAGTGTGTAATCTCAGATTGTAGTGTTTTCTGTACTGCACTGATTTGCTAGCAGTTTTTGTGGTCTGCATTAAGCAACCTGTTGTGAGTCTGCTTTGTATGGAAACTCATTCAGTGCAAACCTTTGCTTATATCTGTTTCTCCACCTGCATCTGACATCACTGGTTCCATGGCTGAGACACGCAAGTTGACGGTGCCTTGCAAAAAAGGAAATACTACAGTATGAACCCTTTGATTTGATGTGGGAACCGGCAACGGTTCCAGCCTAAAACCCATCTTTGTATTAGTAGATAACTCTAGCACTCATTCTTACACGTCACATACACTATGTACCCGGTTGTGTTTTCACTGTTTTGTTTACATTAACATTTCTCACTAGACACATAGCGTGTATCCCTAAGGCCTAGAAAACACATTGAATTTGTTACATGCAACATTTGCAGAGTTTTTAGTGCTTGGAAACCTTCTTCTGTTGTGTTTTCGTTTAAAGTGGGGTTTGGTTCTCCTGTATTATTGTAGCATTGCTACCCGTACCTATCACATATGTGTGTATGGCATGCATAGTCTTGATTTCTTCCATTGTTCCTGACGAACTAATGAATTTTGGGTGTTGTGGAATAAAACCTCTTGCCAGCTTTCGATTAATACCTTGGATAATACTGATTTACCTGTAGCTGCTCTGCTTACACACCACAGATACCTAATAAATTAAAAAACTGACAGTGATACTTTTTACGATGCTTACTGATGCGACAAACAAACATGAAACAACAAAAGTCCTGCAAAGACTGTCAAGTTGCATGAACGCTCCCTCCAGTTCACACATCAAGCCCTTTTCCACAGCCAGATTATGTTCTCTGTCCTTTTGTTTTTGGTGAATGTCTAGTAGTGAGCACAAAACAATTGGTGGACGACTTCTGCAAATTGGCTACTCAAAAGAATCCAAAGAGAGCCCGAAATCTTGTCATTGTGTAATGTCTACACTTGAATGAAATACAATAAGTGAAACAATTGTGGTGTCCCTCAACTACAATTAGAAAATCTTGTAAAATGTGTTCCTAACTTAAGAGTGCGTTTGTGTCTATATAATATACTGCTTACATTTGTATAGTTCTTTTCATACAAACACTTATAGTGTTTTACACTAAAATAGCCTATAAAGGCTATATACTGTGCATTATATTGTGTGTGTTTTAAATACAACAAATAAAAATGTAAGACATCTGTACATTCTTATCACATTATGCCATGTTGTGAATTGAATTAAAAGTAAATATAGAAGTTGACATGAACACTGTTCTGCTCATCTGACAAAAGATCATAAAATACAGCGTATGACTATCATGGAAAAGCTTTAATTTAATTTCAATTATTTAATTTAATTGACGTTGCTTTAAAATGACAGCTCCGAGCATGGATGTCTGACGTTTGTTAAATGCCTTTTGCCTCGACTCCTCGAGTCTCTTCCTCGGCTCAAATCTCCTGTGGGCGGAACAAAGACGCGGAGGAGAGGAATTGGGATAAACAAACTGGGAAAGGCCCTATGTGAAAGTTTGTGTGTATGTGTGTGTTTTAAGCTCATCATCACCCACATCCAGTTCACAGCCAGCTGATTTGTTGCCTTTAGTTATCTTAATGCAAACTAATTACAGCCCTGGTCACACACACACACACACACACACACACACACACACACACACACACACACACGTGCACACACGCACACGTGCACACACGCACACGCACGCACTCACACTCTTTTTAAACAGTCCTTTTGGGCAAGGAAATTTTATTTTCTAGGAGCTTGGAGCTTTCATTACTTGCTCTGTTCTGTATGGGATAAGGGGTTATCCCATACAGAACCCTAAACCCTAAAAATACACTAACCCTAACCCTAACCCTAACCCTACTACAACATACAGTTGGCAATAAAGATTAAAACCACTAATGCAAGTGTTACTAAAGTAAATCTATGTAACTTTTGCTGAACAGCGACCTCTCTGGCGACAAGTGGTTAAGTGCGTTAATATCATGTAGGAGTAACCATAAAAAACATGAGACTTGTAAATGCAGTTATCCTAAACAACCATGGTCATAATCGAGTGGAGAAATCAGATTTTTCTGAAAGCTCTGGTATATCTGAATTGGTGCTGAATAATACAGAGGTGAGGGTGTTTTGAACAATCACATGACCAACTCTGCAATCATGCAACCATTGTGAATTGTCTGATGATGTGAGCACTTGCAATGGCAATCTTTCCCATAAAATATGAATAACTTAGAGCAAGTGGGGACCAAAAGCTTTTGTAAATAAATCATTTTAACATGTATCTGTGACGTGCTGAAACATAGCGTTAATAATAGCAAAAGTAGACTCCTAAAGTTGGTCAACTGACTCAGTAACATCTGTTACACAACAAGAGCAAACTAAAGTTAACTAGCTACTGTTAAAGCTAAAGGCCGGGAACTTTGGTTGTGTATCACTCCCTCCCTCTTTCCCCACATTTACTGCCATTCTCTCCACTGCACAGGAATATCAGGAAAAAAGGGAAATGCCCTCAAAAATATATTATTCAATACACAGAATGTAAGTCGATGTGAGTTAATGGTTTGTGCAGTTATACATCTACATCGCAATCAAACATTCACTGTCAATCTACTCTAGCTCACACTTTTCAAACCAAACTTTCTGGATTTTAAACTGTATAATGCACTAGTGTTCAATAAATGTCTTGTCTTTTTAACCTGATTTTGGCATTGTATATATTTTGGACCTTATTTGCACCTTTTTCTTTATTTGTACGCTTTCCACTTTGTATTGCAACTGCTGCACAGCAATATATTTCATGATAAAGTTTTATCTTATCTTAAATAGTATTCAAGACAATAACTTATAAATGTCTGCTTAGGACCTGATTAGGTTGCCTTATGTAACTTTTTGATCCTTTTGAGTCAAATTTAGAATACATCTTGACCTTTTGAGTATCATTATAATAATAAAGTTCTTAAAGAATAGACAAAAATAAAATGTATCTTGAGAAATGTTGATATTCACATGGACCCTGCCTAAGGACCCATGTCTACATAATATCCTGGGATACAAATCTTAATATATTAAAACTAATTACACAAACTGCATAAAAAATAGCTTTTGGATTTAACGTAGGGGAAATTAAAGATAAAAGAGAAAAAAAAGGTGGTATAGAGTGATTCACTTGAGATGAAAAAAATCTGGTGGCAGTAATGTTGCTGTGCAGCGGGCGACTCACAGTCTGTGTGTGGTATTCATGCTCTCCTTTCTCTTTACAAAAGAGGGATGGGGTGAATCAGAAGGGATAGAAAGACAGAGAGGTAGAGAAAATGGTTGTGACAAAGAAACAAGTGAAGAAAAAGCGAGTTGATGGAAGAAGAGAAAGAAAAAAAAGAGGGAGAAAAAGAGCGAACAGTGTTGAGCGGCACTATGCTTGAGCAGTCCTTTTGACTGAGAAGAGAGAGACTGGAGACCTATTGTTGAAATCCCATTCCTTACTGTATTGTCCGACCTTATCAATGCAGGGTCACCAGGAACAATAGTAAACGCTCCCACAAGTTCTCATTTGTTCACAGTGTCACTGCAAATAGAAAGCGCAGGTGTTGTATCGGTACAATGTTTTAAGAGGCAAGAAAAAGTATATGATGTCATTTAGCCCTCACATATTAATAATATGAATATTAGTATAATGTTGATGATGTCATCAGGGTTAGCTTGAGACTTCACATTTTTAACAACCCTGTGTTACAAACTGACGGTGTGGATTTTGAAAGTGGACATCCAGGAGGTAGAAAGGGTCTAATGAAAGATGCTATTGAGTTGCATTATGGGAAATGTAGGATCCAGTGTTTTTGGAGTTTGACCCAATTACTAAAAGTCAGTATATCTCAACTTCTGCTGCTTCTCTTGTGAGTGTTGATTTTAAGAGAGAGCAACACTAAATCACTTATATTTTTCTATTTTATATATTATCTTCTCTGATTTTATGATTTTTACGTTAATAATTCCAGTGCCTTTATCTGGATATTGCCTATAGAAAAGTACTGCTTATTAATAAACCTAATTCATTCAATAGAATAATAACATTTTAAGTTTTTTAAGCATTATTAAATCATTTCTGAAATGTGTCAACTATTTAATAATATTCTATACAACACTAAAACAAATTACAGGGTTTGACTGCAAGAGCAGAAACCTACTGTATGCCCTGATATACTGTAAAAAACCTTAAGTAACATTACACAGTGACTAAGGCTGATGTAATAATATGGTACATGTGAAATCCCTTTTGAATTTTAGTTGAATTTGTTTTAATTCCTTCGCCGTCTGTAAGAGTTTTATCCGTTACTTGAGGCCGACTGAAAGAGAAAATTCCACCTGTGTGATGGAGAAAAAAAAAGTCCTCTTAGGTCACCAGACGTTTCTTATTCATTACCAACTATAAAGCCTGACAAAGAGAAAGCTTCTAGCCCTTCTTGCTGCCTCTTTACTCCATCGCCCCCTTTCTCCCTCCAGCTCCTCACGGAGAACCGAGAGGGGAATCATTCAGTGGCTGAAAAGGTTAAAGTCTAGCTGAGGGCTAGAGTTCCTGCGTCTGCCAGGGGCACCTGAAGAGGGGCAAACATTTACCGGCAAAGAAAAGAGGTGGAGAAAAAAACAGCCTGCCCGAGAGCTGCAGGGTCCGCAGTGAGTGTCGGTGTAGGGCCCTTGGAGAGTTTGTCTTGTAATTGAGTCAATTGTTGACCCCCTGTTCAGCCTGCCTCTGCAAATCTTGGGAGGAAAAGCCTGCCGATTAATTAATGTTCTCTCTCCTTCTCTCCCTCTTGCTCTTCATCTATCTATCTCCTACTCCCCCCTCTTCTTCCCTTGTTTTCTGTTGTCTCAGAGGATAATTGTGCTGTGAATCGAAGGCAGTCATTTAGAGGAGGGGGGCTGTTCAGGGATCTGCTGAGGCTTACAATCTTCTTTTCATCCCAAATCTTTCTTACCCCCACCCCCCACCCCCAACACTCACTCACCCTTCTCTGCTGCATTCTCCCGCTTTTTCATTCCTCCTTTTGTTTGCACCGTGGGATGAATTTTAATCACTCCACTCTCCACCTCCGATCTCAGTCCCTCCTTATTTTTTTCCTCTCATTCTGGCCACTTATTCCCTCTTTCCAACTTATATCCAGCACTGCAGCACCTTCTCCCTTTACCACTCCTCCACTGATCTGCCCCTCAAAAGCTCTGAGAAAACAAGGACACAGATATAGCCCTTTGATGACGAGAGGAAGGGAGTATTTGTCACTCCAGGTTTAGCACAGGCCAAATGTGTTTAACAGGCAAGGGGGCAGACGGGAATTGGGAGAGGGAGAAAAGAAGGCAAGAATGACAAAAAGAGGGAGTTTAGGGAGGAGGAGGGGGACAGCAGGACAGAGAGGAGGGTCGCATTCTGTTTGTGGAGAGCGATCATTTTTAAATGCCTCCTTCATTCAAGAACACTTTGTTTGCATAAGGGCTCTAGTGTTGCGCTCCTATTGTGGTGGCTTATCCTGAGGGACAGTGCAAGCCAGGGACACTGTTGTCATTCACATTTCACACATTGACTTATTAGCAGATGCTCTTAACAAGAATAGTTTGCAAAGTGAATTAATACAACTTTAAAAAGTGAGAGTAAAAGCATATTATCGTAGGAGCTGCAAGTGTAATATCCACTGAAATAAGAAAAGAAAAATTACAGAAAGTAACCACACAACAAGTGCCAAGAGTAAAAGTTCACACAGTCAACACATACAAACTTCCTGACAACCCAAACGGTGACACTTATGATAGATTCTCACAGTCCTTCTTCATTTTCTTTCCGCAGGCCACAGGCAGTCAGCCTGCACATTTGTCCCAGTCCGACTGGTCCGCACCAGCTGAAGAGATTTACAAGTGACATGGGAGGGTCAAACAACTTCTTGATTTTTTATGGTGATGTCAGGATGTCAGCCATAAGTGCAATAACTTATAGAACAAGGTCATTACTGAAAGACTCTCTGAACTCTTGATTCTTGTGGTAATGTTAGGATTACATGTACAGTATGTGTGCAGAGGTGGTTGGATTTACAACTATGAGGTTACTTGTCTATTTTCAATTCATGTTTCTTTATACTTACACAATAGTTATACAATACTAACAGCATACAAAAGTGCTTACATGTTAATGCTTCAGTAATATAATAATACAATAGTACAATATAATTACCCTCTAAAAGGGGTCATTTTGCATATGTGCTCTTACTTTGATTTAAGTACATTTTGCTGAATCAATTCATAATTTAGAACTTTAATATTGTGGTATTGCTACTTTTCTTTCCTTTCACCACTGTATGTATGTGTTTTTAAGTGGGGGTTAGATCAGCATTCAGTCACTGTAATAATTCCTCTACAGAGAATAACCTGATGAGTGAGACAATACCCTGTTTGATCTGGTGTTATACAGGGAGAGTCAAGTCCTCACTGCCTCCCTCTCTCTCCCTCTCTGTCTCTCTCCACTATCGGCGGTCCTCCTTGTGGAGTGTTTGTTAGGAAATCCTGAACAAACTGCGGCTGTTTGTTCTCTCTTTGTCGATGACGGGTTTTTATTGACTTCTGCTATTGACAATTGCACGACTCCTGTTGGCCTCACACAAGCTGGATAACGCTGTGCAAATAGGTGTATGTACACATTCACAATCTGTCCGAAACACGCTAACAACCTGCGACCGAATCACCCCGAGCACATTGTGGGGGGAACGGAGAGAAAAGACAGATTAGAAAGAGAAGAATATACTTTAAATCAATGCTAAAAGAATTGTGTACATACATATCTCAGGTGGAAAATGCCTCAATAGTGTAACAGATGCTTTAAGATTCTCAATAACACACACTATATGGTCAAAGGTATGTGGACACCTGAATTAACATCCAGATTGTGAGCAAACCCAATTAAAAAATTTGGCATTAATATGTTGTTCTTCCACACAAAAATCAGAAAGCCAACCACTATATGGACCTTGCTTTGTGCATTTCATGTTGAAACAAGAACAGATTTTCTCCTAACTGTTGCCACCAAGGTGGAAGCACACTTAAAATATCATTGTCTGCTGCAGAATAAGGATTTCCCATTTACTCGAACTAAGAGTAGGGCTCAAGCCATAACTAAGGATACAGAGGTCCAGTACTCTGTCATAGCTCTGGGAATTTGGGGCGTTTAATAACATGAGGCGTTACAATTTTCTGATTACACACTTATTACAAATGGATTTGTTACCTTTGCCAAAGAGGGCAAGTTTGTTATTCTGGTATTTTCTAGACCTGTTCCTGAAACAGTTTATTAAAAAAAAGGGATTTACAGTAATATTCTCCACCAGGATTACAGTCATGTAGAGAGGGTAAAGAGCTTTGAAACAACATTCAAACCATAATGTAGGGTGATAGAAATAAACTAAATAAAATAAACAGTTAAATAAATAAAAAAAAACACTCAGACATTTTGTGGTTGTTGACGAGTGGAATTCCGCATTTAAGCTCATTTCAGTGTTTCTAAAATACTAACTACAGTGCACAGGGATGTCCACATACTTTTGGCCCTATAGTATATTTGTCTTACATGGCTTCTAAAATGCATAGATACAGCAGCAGTTGACACTACGGCCTGTCATTGTCACCATTCGCAAACATGAAACGCATCAGTGTGAAGCCAATAACTCAAACAGGAGAGAGGAGGACTCTCCAGATTCTGTGGCTGAAGAAGGGAGGTAAAGAGACAAGGGAGAGAGCAAGCGAGGGAGGGAAATGGAGTAATGAGAAAGAGGTTGACAAAAAACACACAGGGAGCGGAGCAGAGCTTCTGTGTCAATGGAGGAGATCATGGATGCCAGTAGGGGGCTCAGCCTTCAGCACAATAGACCCCCAACTGAGCCAAGACCCTTAATACCCATACTCCTATTTCACACATCTTTTCAAAGCACCCATACAAGCCAGATCCACCTCCCCCTGCCTCCATACTCTAGCTGTGCCTCGTGATTGCAGCCAGGGTGACAATAGCGAGAAAACCCTCAGTGGTGCAACTAGGGGCCGTCTAGGGACTCACGCAGGGGCCATCACGGGGCATCAGGACACCTTGTCTTTTGTGTATTGGAAGACAATAGCAACATCTCAGAAACAGCAGTAAAAGCTTCCTCTGTCCTGGCAGGGAGCTGTTAAGAATGACAGGGGCATCAAGTGTTGGTGATAAATAATCATTATCATCTGATCTAAGGTGAAGTGTGGAGCTGATAATGAGTCGCTGTGTCAAAATCACAGTTATCAATGAGAGGTAACTGTTTGAGGACAACTGGTGTTAGTCAAACTGAATAAGTTTCTTCAGAGATACATTTGTTTTAGATACTGTAATATATATATATATATATATATATATATATATATATATATATATATATATATATACATAGCCTATAAAATACCTGGATAATGAAAATTAATCTTGCAGAATAATAGTAAGAATTTTACCTTAAGTTCTGACAGTTTTCATCAGTATCCACCGATAAACACTTGTGTAACAAGGCATGAATACTTTGAAATAATAATCAGAATTGATTTCCTTCCTGTTAACAAGATCCACCACTAATATATAAAAAATGACTCCAGACAGTATTTGTGTAGTTTTTTTGGGTATGATCTGGATGGCGCAATGAGAGAGACATGCAAACATTTCTTTTCTGCCAAAAGAAAACATCTTGAAAAAACTAATCGCTGGGAGAGGGGAGGAAAAATATACCTCAACATCCTGGGCAGTTGCAAGGGAATTCTGGCTCAGACCCAAACATTGGAAACAGGGTGAAGAAGGCCGGGCTTTGTGGAGTAATATGGTAGGGAGGATAGTGAGGGGCATTAGGTAACGAAGAAATTATTTACATTGGCAAAAATTTGACTTTTTGTGAAGAGAATGACATGAGCCATTCAAAACATCTTTAGAAAATGAGGGTTTGTGTGTGCAAGCAGGCATTATTTATCTTTAAATGTGATTATTTTTCAAAATTATACTTAAACTAATACTGCAACAAAAGATTTCTTTTTATTAGTCCCTTTGCTGCTAAGGGAGCTCATTGCATCAGTACCCTTAGGGGCATTATCAGGCTAACAAACTAGCCTTTAGTCATGATTTAGCTTAGCTCCACTAGCCTCTCAACCCGGCTACTCGCCTCCACTCAAACAGACCCCCTCCTCCATTTACAAGGCCCTTCAGTAGCTGGCTGGTTGCTAGACAATGTGCTTGGTTATGTAAAGACCCTCCTGCACACAAAAGCCAATGTTGGCGCCTGTTATGTGCAGCTCTTCAGAGCCCCGGGTCAGTTAGCAGAAGAGCTCTGGTGCTAACACTCCAAGTTAAAAACGTTTGCTCTTCAATGTGTTTACGGAGACGAGAGGAAAGGACCAATGAATTATCTTCTACTTCCTAATTTCACTTCCCCTCAACTTCCAAACCCCACTTGGCTAAGGTTAAACAACTCCCTTGTTGACCTGAGGGTTGTATTAAAGGGTTGTATTAGGAAATACATACTCACTGTGCATATTCTTATCGCCTGGTTCTTACATATCTCACATATTTTTGCTATCATATCCATATAGTGGCAACCCTGAATTTTGAAGCATTATTCCAAATGTCAAATTTCAAAGAATTAGTTAAGCCCCTTTAAGACATGCATCTCTTTATCTTAATGTGATGTAATTTAACACAATAAGTATGAACTGCTTACCAGGTTGGTCTGTGAAACTATACCTATATTTCTGCATGTTCAGGTTGTGGGGTTAATGGTAGGTTAACCTTAATTCTGGATGATTCAGAGAAGGGAAACACAACTTGCGTGCCCCAGAACCCCAGAATTGGTTACCGCGCGCTGGATACAGAGCACCGCGAGCGGCCGGTTGTGGTGCTCCGTTAGGTCAGCGGTAGTTGGTGGTCTAGTTACCCCAGAATAGGTGACTGTGTGCTGGATACAGAGCCCCGCGAGATACCGGTCGTGGTGCTGAAATCCAAACATTTTTTGACTACTTTTTTTTTAAAGGGCATGCGCCTGTGAGCACCCATAGAGGAAAACGCCTATGATTCGAATTCGTGATACAAACCAAAACGTGGGTTTGGTGTGTCGTTGCAGCCCTAGAGTGGGAAAGGTTACAATCAGCATTCACTCCCGGGGTCCAACTCCGATCAGCGTGATGGAAACGGGACCCGAGTGGACACGCTAATTTTCACCCCTTTTACAGTGCGATGCTTTGACGCGCATCGCCTCCGATGCTAACTTCTGTCTAGTCGGCCACAATTCTGTCCATCTCAGCCCAAGCCCTGCTCAGACACCATTCCAAATTATTCGGCATCAAGTTTAAAAGAGACTGAATAATACCCCTTTCACACTGAACAAAAAACACACTTATACCGACTAAATCTGGCTTTTGTTTGCGGTGGGAAAAGTTACAATAGGTATTCACAGGTATTTATCAGCTCCAGCTGTGATCCGCAGTGATGGAAATCTATCAAAATGGTCTACTGGTCATTTTAATTGGATTTTCCTGTGTTAAAAAACCTACATATAAATGCAACTTTTTGTGGAAAAAGGCTATTAGCGCAACCACGGATGTCCAGTTTCCATCACTGCCGATCGGACACGTGACTACTGCAGTGTAATTTGTCCCGGGAAAATATGCCGATTGTAACCTGGGAAAAGACTGATTGCCTTTCGCTGATAGCTGTCATCTCAGACACAAATTCCAAAAGAGGTGTTGGGGGTTAAGGGCCTTGCTCAAGGGCACCTAAGTTGCGGTAAAGAGGGAGGGGCAAGATATATCCTGTCGGTCTGGGGATTTAACAGAAGATCTTCTGGTCCCGGTCAAGCTCGCTTATCCACCTTTAGGTCACCACTGCACCCCTAGTAGATATTATCTGAAAGGAAAACTGCAAAGTTTTAGCTGTGCAACAAGCACATAAAATCCACATTTCCAAAAGCTAAATTTCTCGTCATAAAAAAATTTATTTGGCAAGTTGCCCACTAATCTATGAGCTTTTGGCACATGAGAGGGCACACAAACTTTTCCTGTGTTTATCTCAGGTGAATTAACAGTTGTACACTAATGAATTGTGTGCAAGTATCATGTATACAAGCCATTAATTTCCAATGCAACAAGAGGGAGTACATGTTTTACAGAGTTGTATCCCTGAAATAAAACAAAGACAAAGTTATGTTTAGGCAACCTGAGGTGAACCTGGACCAAAGTGAACTCCTAATGTGAGTTTTTTTTTTATTATGTCCTCGACAGTCACCTCCACCCACAGAGAAAAAACACCCATATCTCTGACCATCTAAACACACACACTTGCACAAAGACACGGCCAGAGATACACAGACATACTGTATAGGCACTTACATGTATACACTCAGTCAGTACGTTTACATGCACACCAATATTCCACTATTCTTCCGAATTTGATACATGTCATGTAAACAGCATAGGACATTCAGAATAAGGCCTTTTTCCGAATATTGCATTTTCCGATTAAGACGTAGGTTATTCCGGTATTATTCAGGTTTTAGAGGCATTCTTTGGACATGTAGGCCTATATAGCGCATTCGGAATATGCGCCTCAATCTGGGTTTTTACAGCAGTTTACGGCCTCTTGCCTGTTTACGGCTTATGATCAGCTCTGTGCGTTGCTATGGTTTTTGTACACAAACCAACCAGCCAACAGTTTGCAGGGCTATAGACCCGATAAGGTGAAACACAGCTACTTTTAAACATTATCAAAGACTTGGATATCAACAGGTTTTTGGATATGCGCAAACATCGCTACGCCGACCTTTTTAAAGGTCCCATGGCATGAAAATTTCACTTTATGACGTTTTTTTAACATTAATATGCGTTCCCCCAGCCAGCCCCCCAGTGGCTAGAAATGGTGATAGGTGTAAACCGAGCCCTGGGTATCCTGCTCTGCTTTTGAGAAAATGAAAGCTCAGATGAGCCGATCTGGAATCTGCTCCTTATGAGGTCATAAGCAACAAGGTTACCTCCCCTTTCTCTGCTTTTCCCGCCCAGAGAATTTGGCCCACCCATGAAAAAGAGAGAGACATCATGGCTTTCAAACGAGATACACACGAGGCCACACCCCCAACCTCCACCTTGCCCCCCCCTCTCTCCTCCTCAATAGCTACAGACACAGAAATGGCACATACTAAGGAAAGCTCATTGTGGGACTGGTTCTAGTGGCTGTAATTCTGCACCAAGACTGAATTTCGGGAAAGAGACTTCAGATACAGTATTAGAGGACCACTAAGGTCTATATAAAAGCATCCAAAGAGCACCATGTCATGGAACCTTTAAGAAGCTGGTTGAAGTGAATGAAAGAGGGATGCTGTGTTCACACGGTCCAACAAGTCCCCCGCCACTGGTAAACTTTGAAAAAATCCTGTTTTGCATGGCTACATGTAAACGGGAACATTAGCTGAATATTCGCTTTTATTAGCCATGTAAACAGCTTTGTCGGAATATCGTCTTTTTCGGAATTAGGGCAAAAACTGGAATATTATCTGCATGTAAACATAGTCACTGTGACACCCAATCACCCTCACACAAACTCAGTCTGACAAGCTGGAGCATGTGTGACAGAGCTCGTTGGTTGAAAACAGACATCCCTCTGCCCGAGGCTCAGCTCTATCCCACAGGAAGCTGGAGTGTGAGCTGGGACACACAAGACGAGGGAGGAAAGGAGGGGGAGAGCAACCATAAGGCCTTAACTCACCACCAACTGGAACTACATGTGAAGGGATGTGATCCCTTGCTGATAATTTTATTTGCAATCATACATTGATTTGTCAGTGCTATTTAAGTTTCTTATATGATCATTGCAAGAAAAGATTGCACATACAAGTGGGAGATCTGTATGTAAGTCAAAGATCCTTGGCTCGCGACATCAGGTGTGGGCCAGGGTCCACAGAACCATCATCATCGTCATTATTTAACTGGCTCCAATGATGACCCTATAAAGCCTCAGTGCTGATCAAATGCATCACTTTTAAGAAGAGATAAAAGAGGGGAACAAAAATATTGCGATTAAGAAATGTCAGCATTCTTGGAGGAAAAGTAAAGTTTTGTGAGCATTTGATTTTGTAGCCAAACTCATTCAACAACGTCGCTGCTTCCTCCCCTGTCCCGTCAACACAGGGACGTCACCAGGATTGAAAGACAGTGGGGGCTTATCCCCCAGGCTATGCAAAACCTTCCCTTGCAAAATCTTACTTACAAACGTTACTCTAATGTTAGCTTTCAGATACATCAAAGCTGCATGGGGGGAACTTACTTAGGCCAGACAGTGCTCCTGCTGAGTTCTTCTGTAGGCTATGACTTAAATGCTATCCATCTGCTCGTGTAAATGTGTGATAAAGTTATACCATACCTAATTCCTCTCTCTATTAGATAAGTTGCAGGTCAAAATAAGATTATTTAATTACACTAATTACTGTTACTGCATGGTAGAGTGGTTGAATCAGTGTCATGTCAACATCCAAAATGTTATGTCCAGCACCAATTAGTAAAACAGGCAGAGTTCAGTGTACCATGACAAATAGCAGTATTATAGAAAGAATAAAATAATAAGTAGCCATTTTTGCATACTTTATCATGTAAGCTGTTGATAAGGATCCTATTTAAAGTAGCTACCGTCTGAATTTAATAACCTGATGGCGGAGGAATAAAAGTTTACGATTACTATGTATGTATGTATGTATGTATGTATGGATGGATGGATGGATGGATGACCTAGCCTACATTTAGGCAACATCTAAATACTTGTTTACTTTACTACAGCAAATGAATGCAGAAAGTTAAGTTAGTCAGAATATAGCATATATAATAAATATCATGAAATAATTTAGTTTAAGCTATGCCTTAGTGCCTAGGCCTTGTCAACAGATGCCTGTTAGAAGAAAACAAAACACCCCACACTTTTCTAGCCCTGTAAACCAGTGGTCCTCAAACTTTTTCAAGGACCCCCAAACTGACAGAAACTAGAGCACGGAGACCCCCATTTGATTAGATTTTGTCCAAGGGTCCCCATCTGATAGGATTTTTGCTTTTAGATGTTTTATTACAGAAAGTCTATGAAAGCCATGGCCCAAATAGTCATGCATTATGTCATTGTGTTAATTATGGATGGAATTATAGTGAAAATAAATGATTTCACTTTTTGCTGGGTACCCCCTGGAAACCACTCAAGGAGCCATGGGGTCCCCGGACCCCACTTTGAGAACCATTGCTATAGACTACTAACGTTACTGCCTCAGAATCAGCTGCCCTGTGAAACTCCTGCTTCTCTCTCTCGCTTCTAAAATATCTGCCAGTATCCATCTGCTCAATGAATTGAAGGATATACAATAGCATTAACAGTGACACTAGTTTTCCGTGACAACATTCTATGGGGACTGATATTGTTTTATATACTATAGAGATAGCAGGCTATAAGAATACAGAGCTTCGGATAGCTAACTAAGTTCTTGTATTTCACTCATTCACTCTTGCTAGACTATTGTTTTCCATAGCCAATTAAAATATCCCTTTATCTTAACCTCAAGTAAATTTAGCTAAAGTTAAGCAACTAAAAGTCATTAACAACAACTTACAATGTCACTTTGTATCACTCACTGTGTGTGCAGTAGCAAGTTCAGACCAAAGATTCACGATGAGGCGAGATGAAACTTGCTGCTACTTGCAACGCACCGGTCTGATACGTTCTGAAAGCTGCCAGTTTACACCAATGAGACGAGACGGTGTATCATCTTCATAGCCATTGACTCGTTGTACTTCTGTCTAACTTTTGCACCGGCCTTTTTGTTGCTGGATTATTTGTTGTTTCTAAATATGAATTTGGATAACATTAGTGATAGTGAGATGCTTGCTACAGTTGCACAGTTTATTTCTCTGATTTACTGCTTTGTTTTAATGTCACCTAGTGCACTCTATCTTGAGTCACTCTCTACCTCGCTCATTGAGCCTCCGTCTCTGCCTTTTCCACCAGCTTACAGTTCGTGAAATATAAATAAAACAGACTGCAGTGCACGATGATACAAACAGATGATTGGTGAGGGCAGATTGATTTAATGTAGTGAGTGATACAGAGTGCACTAAAAAAAAAAAAAAAAAATATATATATATATATATATATATATATATATATATATATATATATATATATACCCGGCCGCGGGTTCGGTTACAACCTGCGGCCCTTTGCTGCACGTCATCCCCCTCTCTCCCCTTTCATGTCTAAGCTGTCCTATTGAATAAAGTCCTAAAATGCCCCAAAAAAATCTTTAAAAAGAATAATGAAATAAAAAGCAATGAGGTTTTCCAGTCCAAACTCCAGTTTAGGACTTGAAGACTGACTTAAAGAAACAGCTCAACATTTGGGGAAATGAGCTTATCTACAAGAAAGCGTTCTTGCAGAATTGTATACGCTTTCTTGAAGAGAATTAGATGGGAAGATTGATCCCACTCTCACGTCTGTGCTGTAAATATGAAGCTGTCGACTAACTTAGCTTAGCACAAAGCGGGGAAACAGCTAGCCTGGTTCTGTCCAAAGGTAACAAAAAACACCTATATCAGCACCTCTAAAGCTCACTAATTAACACGTTTTTTGTTTGTTTAATGTGTAAAACAACAATGAATAGTTTTACTGGGGTTTCTGTGCCAAGCTATTTCTTGGCTAGGACCAGTTGCCAGGCAACAAGCAAAGACTCCAGAAAGTTACTAGTCCAAGTCCCAATTCAATTCACTCTTTGCACACTTTACACATACACTTTAAATTGTGACAATTCTGAGTCAGTTTATGGACTCTTCTCTAGTTACTACATTTAATATTTAATCAGAATGACTTGTGGGCATTGTGGCAACTGTTCAGCAAACATATTGGTTTGCTTGAATGATGCTTTAAATTGTACATGTGTAAAGTGAATGGTTTTATGCAGTGTTCTTTATGCAGAGTAGTTCAACATTTGCACCAATCAAATTACAGTACCGGACACAAGCTTGGACCCAAAGGTTAAGATAATCATTTCCTTGTTTGCACAATATCCACATCTGGGACCCTTCGCCCACTGTACGCCAAAGCACATGCACGCAACACTTAACATTCACAAAGACAAATAGATATGCACAAGTGTTCACCACATATCTGCTCCACAGCTGCATGAGAAGACCAGAGGTGATAAATGAATGGGATCCTGTGGGTTTCAGTGTTTGAAACTTTGAACATCCAGCGATTGTTCTGTCTTAGCATAACAAATTTACATTCATATCCCAAATGAAGTGTTCCTTTCACCTCACTGAGAACTCAAAAGACAGTATGTATCTGTCAGTCTGTCAGCAAAACAGGGCTTTTAATAGACTACAGGTGCTCGCTAATAAGGGCCAATAAATGTGCCACAGCAGAACAACTGCCTGTCCCGTCCTGAATAAAAATAACCGGAACAGAGTGATGGACAAAGGGGGTTTAACTGCTGGGGAAACAATCAGCAGTCGGGAAAGTCCAAGAAAGTCACAACCTGCTGTGGAGTCGTCACATTTAGGAGGAACTGAAGTGAGACTGTATGGTTTTGTGTTAATGCAGAGACTGCCACAGTTGTAGGACCTCACATTAAAAGTTGGGCCTTTTGCCGGGTTACTACCAACGGAAGCAACATTAGAATAAATGTTATTGAGCGTGTTGCTTTTTTAAGATGTCCTGATTGATCTCTATTAAGTTTTGTATGTGTTAGTGCTGTCAAAATGAACGGGATAATAATGACTTTACGCAAATTCCTTTTACTGCCACTCATTTTTTTGGATGCGCTGTTAAGGCATGCGTGTGATTTGGGCCTCGGGCCACTCCGTAGTTTGGGAAATCAGGAAGCGATGCAGCAGTACCGCACATACATGCACCCTGTATGGCTTTGGAGGTTAAACCTGATCCTGAATCACAAATAAAAGGCTCTTTTAAGAGCAACACACTTAATCTAAAGAGAGACTTCCTGTTTGGTGTAACAGGCTTTATTACTTACTTTTTGAACTAAATTAATGATCATTAAAATGCAGCTAAAATGAACCCAAAAACTGAGTTACCACCGGAATACATCACGTCTATGGACAATCATGCAAATAATTGCAATTAAATATTTCTATCGATTGACAGCCCTAGTAATTATGTACTCTATTGTGTATTCCGAAGTCAGTATTTTACTACAAGCCCAGTTGCTTTAACAAAGAGCAATTAACACATCAAACAACTACAAAAACTCATAAAATAGTCAGAAGATTGGTCAATCAGGTCAGGTACACACTTATAATAACAATTTTGATTTCTGAAGTTTGGTAAACTTTCAAAAAATGCGGGAGTAGATCAAGTGTAGTTCATTTTTAATGGGGCTGCAACTAACAATTATTTTCAATTAACAGTTAAACTACACAGTACTTATCGATGAATACATTAGAGCATTTCCCAGCATGCATTGGGCGAAAGACAGAGAACCAGCCTGTACAGGTCGCCAGTCGAACACACAGTGCTGTGCTACTGTGTGAAAAGAAAAGTGAGTGCGGATCCTTGTTGACCCTCTGTGTATTCAGAGTCTGGTCCCATAAGCCCAGCATAAACGCCCAGCATGGTACCCTGATCCTCCCCGCAGTCCAAAGACCAAGAGACTCACTCTCACAGCCTCTTTCTTTCACTGTACGCTGCCCTCTTTCTGTCTCTCTCCGACACTCACAAAAAGAAAATATTTCTCCCCCACCAGTTACTGTTCCGTTGTCCCACGCTCTCCTCAGACTTCTGCTGGCAGGTGCGTTAGTGTGAGCCCCTGTCCTACAGGCTGATCCCGCTCTGCACCCCCTGGCATGACAGTGATGATGACAAGAAGAGCATCAGGAGAAAGAAGTACAGGAGGAGAAGGAGGAGGAGAGGACAACAGCTCTGGACCTGAAAAAACAACAGCTGCAACAGCCGCATTGTCATTCCAACATTTGTTTCATGCTGAGTGCAGCAGCAGGTCTGTTGAAAGCATGGGAACCACAGAACTGTTGCAGTGTTGCATCCTTAGCCCAAAGGACAGGTTTAATATTGTTTAGAGCTGCAAACAATTAATTAATTATTTAATTAGCAGATTGACTGAAAATTAATCGAATTATGTTATAGTTATTTTGTCAATATCTGGTGTTTATGGCTTCTCTAATGCAAGGGTTTGATGATTTTCTTTGTCATACATAGATAGCAAACAAATGTTTTTTTTTGAAGATGTTACCATGGGCTATGAGAACTCTTAACAGGTTTTCTGTTAACTATTTGAGGCATTTTATAGACAAAATGATTAACCAATAATGAAAATAACTATTTGTAGCCCTAGAACTTTTTCATCCATCACTTACATTACATTCAAATAGTTTAGGAAAAGATCTCTTTACGGTCAATCGAGACAGGAGGAACAATCACATCATCTTGTGGACCTGTGAGCTGAATTTTGCAAAATTCAAAATTGAGATTTGGGCATTTGGAAACCAAACATTATATCAGTCTTTACATTCTCTCCAAACATGCTGAAACTTTGAGGCAAGTGTAACCATTCCTCCCCAAACAGAAGTTCTCCACAGTGGCACAGTCGCGGTGTGAAACCCACCACAGCCATCACGCCTGCATCCATCCAGTCACAACATGTAGGTGAGCCATTTCTCCGGGTCTTCTCCAGGAGAAATGACCTGCAGGGAGCTTTGTGTGTGGCCAACGACAGTGGTTACTGATGCTAAAGAAACAACAAGCTGTCTAAAGATTTTAGCATCAAGAACAAGTGTTAAACCAACAGCTGTGTTGCCACGTCACTTCACTCCTCTGAAATTTGACTATAAGATGAAGATTTACATGTCTTTGCCTAGCTTTGTCTGTCAAAGCACTTTGTAAAACTGTTTTTAAAGGTGCTGTATGAATAAAGTTATCATTATGATGAGCTTCTTCTCTTCTCAGCATAACGCTATAAATACAATATACTGTATGTGGCTTTTTAACCATGGGCTGTTCTTATACATGGGAGGCCATGTTTCATGTTTCACCACACACATTTTAACCATGTGTGTCTTAGAGTCCTTCTTTACTGGCTCTTTTTGTTAGTTATTGGCTACCAGGAAATGAAGGCCCTCCTCGTGTAATTAATGGGCACAATTATATAATTGAGGAGTGGTCTACAGTCTGCTGCAAATAGGACCAGATTTCCCACGGCCCGAGAAATTCAGTTGATCTGATCACTTACAGTGGGGTCAGTGCCCGTACCAAGACCTAGCTCGCCCCCACACAGCTACCCAGACCCTCTTTTCTTTCTCTTGTAAATAAAGACTTAATGGTTTACAAGCCTTCCAATAACCGTAATACCTTCAGAGCGAATTAGCTCACAGAGCAGCCAGACGCACAGGCTGGAATGAACCAAGACTGCTGGGAGGAAGAAATACACCCACATTTCTTTTCTTTATAAAGCAGAGTTTTTATGTTTTAACTTCAAGGATAATATGCATGTTGTGATTAAAACCTTGACAAAAATTTTAAGATAAATGATCCCTGCTCATACTAAAGCAACTGCTTGTTTACTTCCTCCTGGCCTCTTATTGTCGTAGTGGGTATGCATGCATGTGTGTGTGTGTGTGTGTGTGTGTGTGTGTGTGTGTGTGTGTGTGTGTGTGTGTGTGTGTGTGTGTGTGTGTGTGTGTGTGTGTGTGTGTGTGTGTGTGGTTTAAGTTAAAATGTTTGCTATGCTGCAAGGCTGATTTACATGCTGCTGATGTCATCCCCTAGCTGTGTATTCAGCCCTGCACTGTTACTCCCTGTTTTTCTAACATGAGGAAGAACTCAAAATTAGGCATAGTTTCACTAGTTACGTTAGACAATCTGTTAAAATTCAAGTTAGAAATACATTTTTAGTACCACAGGATTCTTTCTACATTTTACTTTTTATTATATGTAATGTTAAGCTGACACCACTACGAGCGGCTTATATCAAGCCCTGAATCTCCACTGTGGAACTGCCTGATAGCTGGTTGTTGAGTGAGTTACTCTGCTTCATCCTAAACATCACGGAATCTATTCGAAGGCTAGATGTGGGCCCGGATCTTTCTCATGCTGAGCAAAACAAACAGTCACTGCTGGCATGAAATACAGAGGAGACAGAATTATGTCTTATCAGATCCACGTTCTTGGGTAGAGATGGGAATTGTTTCTGGAGTACATACTACTTCTTGGGGGGAAATCAGTTTACGCCTAAACTTGATTTAAAGTGTCATTTTTGAAAAAGAACAGAAATCTTTGTTAAAATGAGATAAACCATCTAAAACATTGAAAGTGGTGGCTGCTCAACAAGCAACAGAAAAAGTCAGTCAGTGTAGTTAAGTCAGGCAGGGCAGGGCCAGGCAGTCAGTTAGCCAGTCAGCATGGTTGAGTTGTAAATGTGTTCCAGCAGGAAAAGCCAAGCTTCAGAGCAAGGCGAGCAGTCTGGAGTCGGCAACTTTCCCCTGCTCCAGCTAGCGCACCGCCCTCCCTGCAGCCCACCCAAGAAGCAGCCCATGGGCATAAATTTGAGAGCCTGACTCGCTGCGGATTTAAAACAATCTGCATGTCTCTCTCTCTCTCTCCCTCTCTTTCTCCCTCCTCCACACTCACTATGAAATGTTTCTCTCGTTCCCCCTTTACTCTCTTTTGCCCTTCTTTCCTTTCCAACAAATTCCACTGTTAATGAAAATGGAAAGCTCTTTCTCAACGTGTGCCAATAACATTATTTTTCTAAAGATGTAATTAAGTTTGCAAATATGCAGCAAATGCACAGGAACTGTATTTTTCAGGAGGAATTCTTCATCTCTACTGTAAAAGAGACGGCAGCAAATCTTTGTTGAAACAAAGTTAATTACATCTCACAAACTTCCAATAGTTTATTGTTTCCTGAAGGGAATTATTTTCTCAATAACAGTTTCAACACAAAGTTAGACTGCTAGTTTCCATTTACGTTTTATGGCACCGGACCACAGGGAACATAACTGTAAACAATATTTGATGCTACAGAGGAAAGCATCCAGTCAGTTCACTTCAGTTTAGGCTATCACAAAACCAACAAAACAAGCATACCACATCAATTTTGTTAATCACGTGCTGCAGAGCTCTTCAGCCTAAATGAGTTTGGTTTGGCCGCAGATGCTTCTCTTCGACGGAGGATTTATCATCATTTCTGCTACGAAAACAATCAGATGTTACTTTTGAATTAAAATGAAGGTGCAGAGTTTAATGAGTCATCAGTGAGAGTCTGCACCTTTCCACACAAAGCCTGAAGTCTGATCAAAGCGCTCTGCAGACCGAATGTCATGTCAAATCTGTCGTAGTAAATATGAGGCAGTTTGACTGAGGGTGCAGTTACCTTTGACACACAGCAGATTCATGTCAGCGTATCGGTGACGGCTCTGCCTGCATTTGGCTTGCAGTGGTAGTAAGTCATGTGCGTGTGTCACTGTGCTACGTCCATGCATGTGGACTGACTTCCTGTTATGGCATCTGATCTGGTTAACGTGGCATCAGCAAGCCACTGTAGCTTCTCACAACTGTCACTTACTTACAGAGCAGGGAAACAGGAATAGAAAAAGACGCAAGAGGCCGAGCAGAGGAGGAGCAGAGAGAATGGGAATGAGGAGGGAGATTTATTCAGAACTGGAAACATTTGGAGGAGAAGAAAATACAAAGAGAAAGAAGCTTCATCTTTTATTGTGGTTTTAGAAGGCTGACCACACTATTCCTTTCTCATGAACATGCAGTACGAGGCGAATGCGGTTTGGGTCATCCATTGTTTAAATTTGAGTTCTGACTCTATAAATCTGGAACGTATTGCGATTTGCTTCATTTTACTTCAAAATATAAACAAGTGGGTGGATGCACCTGAGCTCCATTTACTCGCTCTTTAAAATCTGAAATGGCTTTTTACACAAAGTTTACACAGCTGAGAATATGCTGTCTTGCACATTTTATTTTGGAAATTTTGGAATTGCTTGATCTATCCTTTACAAGATCTTTACAGGTACATCATTACCCCACTGCCCAGTCTCCTAGTATCAAAACTCGACTGAAATGTGTCCTTAACGCCGAGTATCGAACACTTGTCAAATATCTAAAGTTGGAATTGAATGATCGGACACATTTGTAGACTTGTTTAGCTTTTCTTTGATATTTCCTGATCTAGTTCTATATGTTTAACACTGATCAGTTGAGTGAAAGAACATGTTTATATTTCTAAAACTAAGGTATTGAAAATTATTGCTTTGCTATCAGTACTGAAACTCAGGTATAGTATTCTGCCCTACAAAGCAAAAAGGCAGTAACTACGCAGAGTGCAGAACTGAGAAAAATGACTTTAAAGTTATCCTGTCATCCAGCTAAGTAGTTGTAGGTAGATTATTGGACATGTGGCTGTTTTTGTTACTTTATATTAGCTTATTCTTTGTACATCCTCATATTTAATTTGATATTTTACCCCTATTTTGCAGTTACTGTATTCTTGCTTTGTATTACTTACCAAAAACGTGGCACCATACCAAGGAAAAAGGCAGTAACTACAGATTCTCCCAAAACTATTTTGCCACAACTTGGGCTCTGGGTGTGTTAGATACACTGTATTTGAAATAATTGGAACCATTTGTTTTCCTGAACATGGATATACCAAAACCAAAACTAATTTGACCATTTTAGGTTAATATAATTAAGGGGAATCCAAATTAAATATATAATTTTATATTCAGAAGAAGAAACCGTGCAAAAAATAAATGCTTAGGAACAGGAACCAATGTGTTTGAGCCTGAGAGCTAAGGGGGGCGTAAATACCTGCCGGCTCGCTCTGCAGAAGTTTGTTTTTGTTGAAAGCATGGATGCTTACAGTAAAGAGAAGATGTCAGTTTTGCTCACAACTCGCTAACTTCTCTAAACAGTATTTGAATATTTTTCCACCGCTGGTTGGATTATAACTTTGTGACATGAACAACAAAATGATGACATGGCATCGGCGATGATGTGAAATTACAGAGGATAAAGTTACAGCTAGGAGCAGGGAGGATCAGGGGCAGGTAAGCAAAGCTATTTAAAACATCGCCTGTTAGCATAATGCTATCTGAATGGACCTCTGGCGGCTGACAGGTGTTTATATTGTGATAGCCTAGCCTCTAAATATTTAATTTAATAAATAAATTTGTGTGAAGTTAGAAGGGTGAAATCGCAAATGTTAAAACCGTCTCGTGAGGATGCCGCGAAATCCGCTGTGTGTTCACCATGGAAACAGTAACTTCACTGCGCAGAAAAACGGTTATTTTTTGTTAGGTAAAACATAACAATAATACAGTAATGGATGTTACTGAACTCTTGCTTTGTTTGACTAGGGCTTTTTGCAGTTACTGTACAAACGACTACCATTTTTCTCCAAAACGACTTGAGATAAGATGTTTTGTCACATAACAAAGGATGCCTTTAATGTCATGAAAATGATAATAACTCATTTTTTGACCAAAAATGCAGTTACTGCCTTTTTGCTTTGTAGGGCAGTATTGGCATTGGCAAGAAAAAAAAAGAAAAAGAAAAATAATAATCAGACCTAATAGGCACTCACTGCTGGTGCCGACTGGTGCTGCGTCAAATATCAAGAAGCTCTCAGCCCTTGTGTGCAGCTGCATCGTTGTGCATATCTAAACGTAAAACATGCTGCATACCACTAGATGAGTGATCACAAATATCTGGGTTACTTTATAGATTAAAATGCCTAGATACTTGTTGTGTACATTAAAAAGAGTGTGTGGTATGTGGAACTGCCAGTTGCCCAAGAACACCTGCCAAGCCAAGGATCTTCTGATGTTATCTCATCTCAGATAACAGACTTGTTGTCCAAAAGGCTCATCACAAACACACGCTAGCATCTGCCTCTGTCTCTCTCTCGCTTCATAGAAGTCGGAAATAATTATTCCAGCAGTAAAATGTAATAGCTCATCACATAAAACGGCGCTGGGAAATTTAGTGGCTTACATACAAACTGCTAAGGAGGAGTAATCTACACCTCTCTACTTAAAAGTTCAAATGAGTTATCGCAGTTGTGTTAGAGAGGGAAGAAAAACGAAAGCATCTTTAATCTGGAGCAGGGTTTCATCCAGATGTTTCTTTATGTTGAACTCAAAAGGCTTCAAATGATATCACATCAAAACTCTCAGGATGACCCCTCCTGGCTGACAGCATAAGGGAAACACTGGTCTTATTGGTGGACGTCAGAGAGACGCAGGCAGTGAGGAGGGTGAGTGTCAAGACCCTTGCGTTGTAATTACACTGATGATGGCAGCACCCAAATGCACCGCGGCTATGGCAACCTGGTAAAATAACAAAACACCGCCCCCTCTTCACTTTCTGCCTGCCGACAGGACAGCACACCGTGAGTCATCAGCGGCTGAGAACACACACATTGAAACACACACACACACACACGGCCAAAGACAAGTGGACAGCCAATCTTGCAAGAATATAAATACTCTGCATGCACAAACACACACCTGCAAACAGCTCATTAATGCTGTTGTCACTTGCACTTTAAAGCTTTGATTCACTTTTATCAAACAACTGAAAATCACAGGATTTTTTTTCCCTCTGCCTCCTCCACAGATGCGGCTAATGTTTCGCCTTTGTCATCTACAGCCGACCACCATGTCTCAAAGAAAACCCAACCACAGGCCCATTGTAACAAACACAGCTAAAGTAACAGTGAGAAATGAGTAAGTATCAGTGTGGGTTGCTGCTGCATGTGAGAGCAATTCACAATCTCTCCTGGATCCTATTAGCATTAGTTTGATTTCTAATATCAACCACATGAGATGGTAGTTAACAGTCAGCATGCCTAACTGCTTTTACACATGCACACACACCAACTTATCAAAAACCACCACCCTCATTCAAAGAAGGAGGAGGGAGGGACAATGGGGAATGGAACGACTCCGCCTCTTGCTGTAGCAATGCTTAAATCTGTATAACACACACATATTCCCACAGGAACACACAAAAACCCTGCATTTACTGTAAAATCCAAGCTGCCTGCTGCGCCACATGTGACTTGATCTTTGACAGGGCCACCTTGTACTGTGGCTCAGTGGCGGCAAGGCTGCTCAGTGGTTGGCCTGTGTGTACTGAGTACTGGGTTTGAGACCCGGTCTTGGCCTTTGTGTGTGGAGTTTGCATGTTCCCCCATGCGTTTGCGTGGGTTAGTGCTCCGGGTTCCTTCCACCACCAAAAACATGTATGTTAGGTTAGTACTCCTGTCAGTGCCCCCTTAACCAAAAGGCACTGGCTAAATAAGTGGAGTTGGTCCCCGGACGCCCCACGGCTGCCCTCACCCATCCTATGTAGCCTATAAGATGGGTTAAATGTATCGTTAGGATTTTATCAATACAGATACTGTTTATCAATACTGATACTTATTAATACTCTTATCGATACTACTCTCTATAATTTGGTGCAAAAAATAAAGACATGAAAAAAGTCATTTTATATTTACTTTTTTGCAGAAATAAGTTTCCCTGAGTTTCCTGTGTATATATAATGAGGGAGGAGCAATTGCTACAACTATGAGCAATATGGCATTAGTTTTATCTGGTTGTCAGAACAGCTGATTATCTTGTCACTAAAATGAGAACAGCTGGTCCACCTTAAAGTCAGACACCTTAAGTGTCACAGGATGTTGTGGGCACTTTATGTATTAAGGAAGAAATGAAGTGTAAGGGTCTGGGGATCAGCAACCATGTCTCCCTCAAAATACACGTGTATACTACTAATTTGCCATATACATTTTTAGAGAAAATGTATCTGCTACTTGGATTAGGTTCCGTGGCAATGTTTGTTCGATTGAGGGAAGTTCTATGTTTTTTACAACATTGAATTTGTAGTGAGGTGTTCGGGGTCGGAGATCGGAGTTGGCATCATAAATTAAGTTTGGGCATCAAAAGTATGCTGATCCAGGTTTAATAATTTATAGTATTTATTTATTAATGAAATATTAATAAAGTAAACCTGGCATTTCTTGGGAGACAGGGTTTAAGGTCAGGGTGGTGGATGGGAATGTAGATCATCTAACATTCATACGGAAGACCGGAGTTAACCTCTTATTACAGACTATTACTGAATACTTTTTTTAATTCAAACCATAACCAGCATCCTTCCCCTACCTTAATTAAGTGTTTTAGTTGCCTAACGGGAACTGAACTGTATACACTATTTGCCATAACCACAATCTTCTGCTAACCTTAACACCACCGAATCAGAATCATCCAACATCAATGTTCCCTCATTAAAGGTTTGTTTTATAGGATGTCCCGATTGTTGCCAATTCTCAGCTGATGAACAAAGATTACAACTAACTAAAACACATGAACAATCATTTTTCTATTGGTTTGGACTAATTATTTCTGTAGAACAATTTGTCTGATACGCCTTCTAATGGGTGACTGGATGATTTTCAGAATATTCCCCATGACTGCAACATTTCCCCTTTCTAATATTTGTGCCCTTTGGCTAATGTGAGTCAAGCTTTCTAAAGTGGCTAATGCCTTTGCCCTTTGGTGTCATTCATTCTCATTCCAGCATCATTTCATGTGTTCAATGTTACATGTCTAGAAATAGGGATGCTCATTGGTGCAATCGGACCTCATGCAACTATTTTGGACAGTGAAGACAGAATACTGGCACATAATAGCTGTGGTTTCTCGTTGTGATATTCCGATGGTTCCCATGGGATAAAGTTTGGCTCAATTATAACCAAAACCCAACAACCCACGACCAGAATCAACTCACTCTGGATTCAGTGAACAATGTCCATGAATGACGACACACAATGTGAGTAAAGCCTTGCAGCAGTTTGAAAACAACACAAACTCTATCCGATGAACCAAAATAACCTTCAAATACCAGACCCTGACACCGGCGAACTGTGGAAGCCTTGAAGTATGGGTGGAAAACATAAAGATGAGAAGAGAAAAGAGTAGCAGGGGAGAAAAGACAGAGAAAGAGAGTTTGATTGTGTGTGTGTATGTGTGTGTGTCTGTCTTTGCTTATGTGTCCTTTGGAGCATCCCCAGGCCTGTCTACTCTGTTCTCTCAGCGGCTGAAGCTGATCTGCTCCGCACTGTGAGCCTACATGGTTTTAGCCAGGGCCGGCACAGACAGACAGCTGCTATTAAACCCTGATTGTTTCAGGTTCACAGGGTGTGAAAGGGTCTGATTGAGGGGCTGTGATCCCAGTGAGGGTGGTCTTTCTCCCCCACTCTCCCTCCCCCCCTCTTACCTCCCTCTCACTGGAAGATGGGAGGAGAGTGTTGGGGAAGAGGATTGGTGGGGGGGGGGATTGCGGGCATCACGTGACACATGCTTCTTGCTGAGCGGACCAAAATGGAATCTGGACAAAAACACACCACTTGTTGCTGCCTGCCTCTGGGTACCAGCGTGTCATGTAGGCGGCCAACGCACATAAATGAAACAACATCATTAATGCCAGAGAGCTACGAGGAGTCTAGATATGTTGTATTCCAGATCTGGCTATAAATGTTGCTTAAGTGTACAAATCTTCCACCAACTTTTGCTTGGACTAACAGGAGAATTAATTCATCCCACTAAATCCAATCGTATTCAGCCTGATAGAGACTTATCAGTTCTCTGATATGGTTGTGATAAACCACATCAGTCCTCTCCTGTGACTGGATAGGAGGACAGTTGTTTCCTGTATGGTCTGTTTGTTTAAGAGCATTCCCATTAAGGAGCCTTTTGGCCTTAACACACTTGATAAAGACCAGGCAGGGTGAGGAAGCTCCCCTGCAGAGCTTTTCACACGACATGGCCAAAGGACAAGTGCACTTTCCTCCTTCGAAACTCTCAACCGTCTCAACCTTGAGAAGGGCCCGAGTGCTTCTCTGTAAAAAGCTGAATCCCTGCTGTTTACATGACTGTATTTTCGGTTTTCCTGTAATCAAACAAAATTTCTGAGCTGTTTACAAGATTGTTTTCCAGCACACACAAGACAGTTCTCATCACATGGAAACTAAAGTTTCACAAAACATAACTTCCTGCCCAATGCCTCAGTTGAAAAAATAAATTATTTGGAACATAATCCACAATTTTACTTAAAACGTTCCAAATAAATGATTGTCTTTCCCTCTCATGTTTTTGGAGATCTAAAGGCCCTTTGTGGCTTACAAATGCACTCTCTCTATGTGTATGTGAGTGTGTCTGTGCAAATACTGTTTAGGGAGGTTGTGAGTTTGTGTGCTGAGCACTTCTCACTGTCACTTTGGAATAAATAAGTGTTTGGCTGTTCTATTGAGTCCAGTGTTGACGCTCTCCAGCCCAGGGCCACTACATAAAGACCAGCAGCCTAATCTTCCCACATTAGCAGCTACAGTCACCTCATATAATTAGATTAGATTCAATAATCTATCTCAGATTAGATATGGATTACGGGAGGCTTCAATGCATGTTTATTTTAGCCAAAAGAAAAGCAAAATGCAACAAAATATTCAGCCAGCTTTTGCCAGAGCTTTATCACTCCTGCAGCCTCACACAGAGCTCAGTGATGATGTTGTTTTGTGGGTGTCCTGACAGAAACTCACATTTGGAAAAGATATCGGCACCTCAAGTATTTCAGGTTACAAGAAACAGCTGTTCTCGGATGGCCCTGCGATCCTCGGCTGTGCCAGATGATTTTAAACCGTGCTTGTAGTCAGACCCTTAAAAAAGCACTCCCCCCGAGAGATATAACGTATACATGCAGGAAAATGTACATTGTTTATGTCTAAACTCGTACGTGACAGTATATTGTCCAAAGACAGGACCAACGCTATTCTGCAACGAGGAGGAATGAATCCACAAAAACCGGCGTATCACAGTGGCTGACTAAACATATTTTGCTCGGTCAGTTGAAATATTATGCAACTCAATTACTGAAATTTAGAGTGTACAGGAAGAGTAAACCAGCCTTATTAATGTAAGTCAACGTGTAAAAGTCACGCACAATCACCTGAAGAGATAAAGCCAAAAGAGGACGTACTAAACCTTCACTAATGACATAATAACACAACTGCAAGTTGTTTGACCACTTCAGAAAGTACGACAGTGATTATAATAGTGCCGAATAATTATACACAGCGTTCCAACCACGAATAAACTCGTAATTAGCCATTCCAATGGTCGCCTGTGATTTGAAAAGTGAATATGAATCATCAGCACTACTTACCTCAGGTTAATGCAGGAACACTCAGCATGAAACTGTTGGACTTGATTCCCAGAGTCCTTGGAAGAGCTCAGTGTCCAAGGACTGCGAAAGTCTGAATTCCCAGTAAAGCCTCCCTTCTCTCTCTTTCTCTCGACTTTCTGGCAAGACGCACTCGGATGGAGATGATTGAATTCTTCACAGAAACCGACGCTTTATCCTGTTTCAGACGTGCTTTTCCATAGCCTTTTACTTCAGAGTCACTTTACGCAAACGGTGACAAAATTGAACCCCATGTTCGGGCTATGGAGTCCCTCAAAGCGCCCTGGAGTTTCTTGCACAGCCAATGCGGGAATGCGCACCCCCTTCTCCTCCCTCCCTTTCTCCACAGTCTGGACCACCCCGAAACAGGAAGTTCACTTTTTGTTTTTCTTAAAAAAGGACCATGCTGCCTCAGTTTTCCCCTCACTACACTGCACTACAGATTATCCACCAGGCTGTTATATGTTCAATTCCTCGCCCTTTTTCTTTCTGAGTAGGCTAAGTACAAGTATTGCTTTTATATCGATATATAGTTAATATATAAGTAAAGACATTACAGCATGCATATGTTTATAAAAAAGAATTGCATGGACATGGCTGTGTCTATATTAAGTGCGTTCCTATCAAGTAATTGGGATAATCTATCTATAAATGTTTTTGTTTACTTTAATGGTGTAACTTCATAGCAGTATGCTCGAGCAGCGTGTGTGGCTGGCTACGTGTGGGGATGCTGCAGATTGCTGCGCCTTGCCAGTAAAATCCACCACAAAACCTGGACTGGAGTTCAGTCTGCAGCTCGGGACCTGTGCCACAGGCAGAGGAGGGAGAAATACTCAGATCAAGTAGAAATGTCACAGTGTAGAAATACTCTGGTACAAATAAAAGGCATGCATTTCGAAATTGTGAAGGTACAAAGGTATCAGACCAAAAGTAAAATTACTCATTCAGCAAAATATCCCGCATTTCCGAATAATGCTTATTATATTATATAATTACACACATATATAATACATATTATATTAATATTGTGTTATAATTATTGAGGCATTGATGTGTAGGCTACATCACTCTAATGTTACAGCTGGTAAAGGTGGGGCTAATTTGAATAGCTTTCTAAAGGCCTACTGCTGTGAATTTGCCCCAGAGGGCCGATTAAGTATTATCTCGATACAACATAATTTATTTGGTGATTATATTTTGAATTGTTAATTTAAATCTGCAAAGTAACTAATGTCAGTTAAATGTAGTGGAGTAAAAAGTCAAATATTTATCTCTGAAATGTAGTGGAGTAGAGGCATGAAGCAGAAAATGGAAATAGTACAAGCAACTCAAAATTGTACTTAAGTAAGCTATGGTACTAGAGTATTGGAAAATGTACATAGTTACTTATTTCTGTTTTACATCGAGAACATATGCAATATATGTATACACAAAACCGATTATTACAGAGAATTTGCACCTCTAAAGCAGGTCTTGCATTTGCAATAGCGTGGCCCTGTGTCAAAATATAGTTCTAACACTTGCACTATTTCAGTCAAAAGTGTTCCTATGGTGCATATATATGTGTGCTTAATTAAATTATAACATACTGTATAATCATATTTGACATAGAGAACCTGGGGCCAGTTAGCATTGTTCCAGCACTGGAGTATTAATTTTCCCACTCTCTGTTTACATACTGTATAATGACACAGCCATATGTAGTCTGGCTGTGTGCACTGTGCTTAATGGGAACAGTGTACACACACAATGTACAGAGATTGGACGGTCAGTATGGGCTAAGCATAAAGTCTGCCTCATCCAACCATGCTTGTAGTCTGTCATGTCTTCTTGCATAGGTGTAGAATTTCCCTGTTCCTAGAGTAGGACAGTAGGTCAATAAATTATTGACCTTTTAAATTAAATGATTAGTACTGCTTGAATGATTTGGCTGGATGACTTCATTCCAAGGTAAGAGAAGTCATTTTCCCATGTGTTGTCTACTGTGTTATACAATGCAGTAGCAACTCAGTTTGAGGCTAGTGTACAGTATTTGTTTTCCCAGACTGAGGTTGAGTGGTTTAAGACATTTGCAGGCTCCAATGTTATTATGTCTGTCTGTATTATTCATCATTAATTGTCTTTATTTGTGGTGTTGGCACTTAAACTAGGGATCGTGCTGTTGTTTTGAAATACTGTGGCAGATAATGGATTTAATCAGGCAAGATAAAATGTGAAGGCGTCATGAGGTTAACATACAGTTTGAAATGTTCCACTATTTTAGTATCGGCCATTTGGAGTTTATACAGTGTTGTAGATATATAGCATGGCAATGCCATTAGGTGACCTTACTTTGTATTAAACTGATACAGAGTGTGAGTCAGCTGTGAAAATTAAATAATGTAAATAATGTTAAGCACACAGTCCATCCTGGCAGAAAGTTTCACAGTGTTCCTCTAAGATGTTTGTTGTCTCCTCACAGAAATATTAAGATTTGGAATTCATTTATTCATCATTCTCCTATGTTAGAAACAACATTTCTAGTATTTAGCTGTGCAGTCATAGTTTTATTTTTATGTGTTGAGATTTTGACATATCCACCCCTGAAACGTCTTCCATCATCCCAGTACATCAGAGCACAAACATTTTACATACATGTCTTTAATAATACTCCATACACTTGTAAACAGTTTTCTTAGGGACATTTTTTTTTCTCAATATAATTGATATAATTTACTTAAAAAGTATCTGCATGGTATACCACAGAAAGTAGAAAAAAAATATATTTCTTTGTAGGGGACCTGCTAAAGAGGTATCTTTAATATCCACGTGGACCACAAGGTGGACCACAAAATTAAGGCACAATACATTTTGCAACAGCTGTTAGACAAACATTGTAAAACACATAATTCTTGAAATAAATGTAAATGGATCTAAGAAAAAACTAGGCTCCTAATTATAAGAAAAATGCAATTTAAAATTACCTTATTTCTTTTATTACTTTTAAGGCCTGATATATTTGTTTAACAGTAGTGATACAATGGGTTCAGTACTACAAGCTGAGTAATCATGCTGAGAAGTGAGTTTCAGTCAAATTGAAAATAACACATCTATAGGCACTTTAACTTTAAAGCAACAATAAAAGCTGATTCAAAGTATGAACAGTTGGTGACCTGAACCAAGGCAGGTGTCCATTGAGAACGGCCAGTGGTTAAACCAGGGTTTTGTCAATGAGAGCTGTGGGCTTTCGGCCTTATATAGCTGCTGCTGTAACAGCCGAGCAGGGAAATCTTGGACATAAATCAGCTCACACATGCAGGAACCATATGCTTTATCTGACTGCAGAGAGATTCATCAATGGTAGGAGATTAAAGGTGAAACAGCAAATCCAGAAAGCCTAGGTATCAGTGTTTTGTTTTTTTTGGATCGTGTAAGATGTGTATTTTTGACATACATTCATTTGAATTATCCTTTTTGAAATAACATGCAATTTACACTTCTAAATAGTATTTTCAAGTATAGTCTAATGCTATATATGAGTATATAAAGTACCTTAGTATGAAAGAAAATCAGTTTACACTGAAAATGTCGTCAACAGTAATGCACAGAGAGTTATTTTGACCCGAGAATGTACATGTTAAAGGTGTTCTCTGAAAGATAGCCTGTAATATAGCTGCATTAATTGACAACTGTGTCCACTTGGGGGCAGCAACACAAATTTGACATACGGTATATTAATACCTTCGTTGCCTATTGCGTAACAGTTGCCTATGTACACATCCAGCAGCCACATAGCAAATTAGGAAATTAATAACCAAATTAGTATTCATTTAAAGTTGTGTTTCTGCCCTGACAAATGTAAGTCCAATATTCACTCTGATTTTAGCTCTTTTTTGGTCTCCACCAACTCTTGGGGGAAATATCTTGCTCTTTAGCTGCTAAGTGCTTCACTATGTTCACCAGCTATTTGCAAACTTTATCTGTCTGTTGTTTGGTGCTGGGCAGGTGATGTGTTTTAGTGCAATTGTAGCCATACTTTTTGCATTTATTACCCAAAAGAAATATAGCTGTGTTTTCTACAGTTAAAAAAAAAAACTGAATGCAGAAGACCAAATGCATGTCTCAATGAAGCCTAGAGAGAGAGGAAAGGTGAATAGGACAAAACTTAAAGTTACAAATATTGGTTACATTTTATTTGAAGGTACATAAGAGTGATATGACACTGTCATGAACGTGTCATAAACATTATAAACAAGTCTTAAACGTTCATGACAAAACTCTTCTTTTAGTAGGTGTCATTAGTTTTTTGACATAACAAGTTAGGGTTAGGGTTAGGGTTAGGGTTAGAGTTAGGGTTAGGGTTCATGTGTCATGACTGTGTCATGTCCCTTTTATGTAGATACATTCAAGTAAAGTGTTACCCGAATGTCTTCTACCAAAGCTCATAGAGCGCTAACAGTACTAGAGGGATTAGAGAAAACTAAAGGTTTTGGCCATGCTGTCCACTAGAGAGCTGTAAATGAGATGATGCTTCACTGCTCATCACTTTATTTCTTGAAACCTAACACAAAATCTTTTTCAATTAGTCAAAGCTATTAGGTGGTATTGGTGATTGCTTGCACTTCTGAAATATACTTTTACTTAATCTGCTGTGAGTTATATACATTGATGTGGAAAACTGTGACATTCCCACAATTGTCTTGCCAGAATATACATGTAACAGGAAGCGTAATTTAAACACAGTTGTCTTTAACCAAAGCAAAATAATTAACTGTAACTTAAAGAAAGGGTGTTTGGGTTGAGGGAGAAGGAGCATCCAGGTTTATTTAAAGGAGTATTTAAAGCCAATAGATGAAAAAAGCTAAACATGCATGTTCCCAAAGTTGAGTCATTGTAATCCAATCTACTGTTTTTTTTTTAATTATTAACAATTTTGCAGCAAAAAAAAAAAAAATCACACATGTGGTTATAATATCATGATTTGTATAATAATGTGTAATGGACAGCTATTTCGTTCAGGTTACATGTGTGCCATATTTGTCTGTGTAAAAGTCTGTCAACAATTTGTTTACTCAAAATGCATTTGTCAATATTACTAGAATGCATGCAGCTGTAAGTGCAGATATAATTTTAGTGCCTAAATACTCTAGCATATTCTGTGGAGAAAAAATGATGTGATTGAGGCTCAAAACAGTTACAGACATATCAAGTATATTTAAATGGCATTTAACATGCAATGGATACATTTAATAACACTATGTTCTGATTGCCAGTGCAAATGATCTTGTCAATTTATGTTTATTTTTGCTTCTGTATACATAAAATTAAAAAGGAGGAATTTATTTTGTTTTTATTAGAGTGAAGGCCACCAGAGGGCAGCATAATACAAGCCTGAGAACATGGCAAACCAAAACACCATGAAAACAAAGCAGTCCTTAATACATTATTCTTCTAGAGAAGAGAGAGTTCTCTGCGCTTCTGCAAACCACAACAATCCAGTGCAACCAGGGCAGGACAAGTCAGTGTAGAGTAAAAGATCGCCGGTGCAATACAGATGTCTTCTTAATTTATAGTTTATTTTTTTATTTTTTAAGGTGCATTACAGTGACTAAGATGTAACCTAACATCGAAACATTAGTCACTGTTATGCACCTTAAAAAAAAATCTTTTTACTCTATACATTATTCACCATTAGAGATAGAGGATGATATTATATTATCACTATTCATATATTAAAATGTGCATAGAAATATACTGTATGTTTGTATAGTTACAGTCTTATCGTATGTGGCACACTGAATCATTCAACTCAGGGTTTTGTCTGTTGTTGTTTTTTTCTTCCTCCCGACAGCTTGATGAAGTTTGGTGCCACAAATGTAAGCAATGAAACCACTATTTTTAAAGAAAGTGGTAGGAATTGTGAATTTATTTAAAACAATTACTGCATATGTATAGCTTGGATGCTTTGTTTGTTCATTTGTATTTATATTATTTATCTGTGTTTACGGACCTGGCCTGCATCATTATGTGTTCCATGGAGTACTGCCACTTCCATCAAATGGAGAGAATCCACGTCATCCCAGCAAATACTGTTTTATGTGACAGGACAGACATATTTAATAACTCTTGTCATGGGTTAGGTATGTATGCAATACAATGTTAATATACTATACTATATTATTCTAGAGTGTTCCAAATTGGTCAAAATGTTGAACTAAATCAAAATCAGAAAAGCGTTTATTGCCACAGTAAGTTACACGAGGAATTTGCCTTGGTTATTGGTGCGTACATAAATAATTAAACATTAATATGGAATAATAATAAAAACAGAAACCAATATATACAAATAGCTGTAAAATGTATAATGAGTGCAATGCATATATGGATAAATAAAGTACTTTTATGTTCACATATGCGCCATCTAGCTATGATCAGAAACCAGGATATACATGGCTGTATCATGTACTTTATATAAGTACATGATGCTTTATATACAGTAATGTAATGCAGAATATTACAAAATGTTTCCTAATTTAACTATGGCAAAGATAACTAATGCTTGCACGCCTAGTAATAGTTTTGTTTTTTACATCAGAATCTTAAAAAATGACTGTAGTTATTGATTATTATATTTTATAGTGATAATTAGGTGATTCAGGCTAAAGCAATATCCCTCACTGTATTAAAGTAAATTAAAGCCAGTCATATACTCATTTAGTCTCCTCCAGCATGCACTGAAAACTCTGCCAGTCTTGGCTGTTACAGCTGTAAGATGTAGTATTAGAAGCTGGTATACAATAACCTATATCGATGATTTCTGTATAGTTTTTCTTTGCCAGAATTAGCTCCCCACAGGACATTATGTGGTAAGACCTGATTGAGTGTTAAGGTAGAACAGCAAGGACTGTGACAGTAATTCCCTGAGCTGTGCTGATGCAAGCTCCTATAGTATCATGAAATACTGTATTTAAATCCAGCACCCCCTGTCTTCATTGTAGCACTTCCTATAAACCTGTTTTAAAAAAGGCACTGGGCATCAAAGTCTAAAAAGTCGAATGGAAGGATTCTTAATTCTAACTAAAGATCTCTAGGTCAGGGACATTTTGAAGAGTTTTTTTCAGATCAGAGTTTCACTGATTTACTTAATGAGAAACAATGGCAGTACCAAAAAAGACACTGTAGCAGACCTCCCACATCACCCTCCCACCAACCCGTCAATGAGATAAATGGGCTGAAAGCAACACAACGTTTGCACCAGTGTTGCTAGGACTGGACTGACCATTTTTTTACGGCAAAATTACGTAAAATTTTTATCAGAATAATCCGAAATATGCTGTTGTCACAGTGAAACAGAAGTTAGAGCGTCAGTAGCTAAATGTACTGTGAGGTATTGTTTAAGCAAAGAATTTCTAATAAGGGAAGAAGTTCCACTCTCTCGATACTTCCGGCTTCTGAACTGGTTGCAGTTCCACTCTGGTTCCATATAGGGGGCGCTCACAGGCAAGCGCATAATGAATGGTTGTCTACGGAGCTATACCCCTCAAAATCCACTTTTCTCAGGATATAATATTTGTCTAGTAATTTGAATGTTGCATTCAAAAGGGGAGGCTAAGAAAATACACACTGCTGGGTGTTAGATTTTTTTTAAAGTGGCTTTTTTGTTCTAAAAAGCCTTTTAAAATGTCAATGACGTCATACACATCGTATGGCCAGAGATACTGCTTTTCGGCAAGCTCTGAGTCCCTTCCTTTTTTTTCTTGAGGCATCAACAACACAGCTGACAGGTAAGGCTCTCCCTGTCAATACACGTGCTAGAAAGAGGTTTGCTAATGTTTTAAAGACCACGCCGAAATATTCACTCTGACATTCTGGTTCCGCTTCGGATGCCAGCAAGTGGTATCTCTGGTCGTAATCAGTCCTTCACTGACCAATCAGCATTCATTAGCAGAATGCTAGCGTGTTATGGGCAACAACGACTCAACCTGTAAGAAATCAAAAGGACATAAGTACTCGTTCATTCAATGTTCGACCTATAATCCATGATGAACTTGCAAAAACTACAATCAAATCTGAGATTTGTCAACGGCAATCAGGCAAAAGAGACAAATTTATCCGTCTAGCTCCATAGAGTCCCATTCATTTTGCACTTGCCTGCGATCACCCCTAGTGGAACTCTGGTGGAACTGCAACCAAATTCGGTACAATAGTGCTAAATGGGGAGTGAAATGGCAGACTGTCCATCTCCCGGGCTGCCATCCGTTCTCTCGGCAAAGAATTCTTCCTACGGTAGGAGCGGAGGGACCAAACCCGAACGGCCCACTGCTGGCTAGTTAGCTAACTGCCTTTATACTACACTGGTTACAGAAAATTAGACAAATAAAATTGTTACTCATCTAGCGAAAGCAATGTGCTTTCCTACAATGTGACAAGAGTGGGCCGACGGTCACCTTGGTGTATCAGGGCCTTTTAGGTTATTGCGCCACCTCCATGTAGTTGCTAGTAGAAAATGGGGACACAGAGGTTAAAACAAACACAATGGAGCCTTCAGAAGAGGTAATTATCTTCACTCGAGCTTCTGCGTGCGAAAGTTGCCGGACTACACCATTTTGTAAACATAGCCATACTGAGAAATTCAGAGAGAATTGTGTGGAGCTGATAGTCTTAATTAGCTTTGTATCAACTCATTTGACAATGGTTTGAATGTAACGGATGTTTGTTAATATAAAATAGTTGCGCACTATAGCTTTAATGCTATAAAAAGGAGGTAAAATGTTATGGTTGTCAACTGTGATTGACTCACAATTGGTCGGGTGGGTGTATGTAATCGCTACTGCGCAGACTCTGGCTCCAAAATTTCAAGATGATGCCACCCGTATCCAAAATATTTTAGCTTCACTTTTGTACAGTGGGACAGTGTTGCCAACTTGCACACTAGATTTAGCGACTTTTAAGACCCTCTTAGCAAATTTATTTCTAAAAAGCAACCATGCATGCTGCTCAGAGTAATCACAGTCCACGACTCTTTTTGCCAACAGCACGGGGTCTCTTTCTCCCTCACCCCTTCAGCCATGAGCAGCAGGCAGTTGCCGACACAGCCACTAAACTTAATGCAAATGATACGTGATGAAGTCACCAATATGCAAATAAGCGTATGATGACATCTAGCGAATTTTAGCGACTTTAGGAGCCAGTGCAAGCTACTTTCATTGGAAAAGAGTTGGCAACACTGCACAGGGAGAAAGTGGAGACGCGTCATCCATCTTTTTTGAAAGTGTGGTCCGTATGGATCATCATATTTATGACACTATATCACATCTTCATTCAGACAGTTGTATCATCATCTATGTTTTATTCCTTTTTTCCTTCCTTCCACTAGACAGCAGTGCGTCTAGCTTGGCCAGGTGCTCCAAAAAACACAATAGGTTGGGAAGCTAGCAGGGGATCATGTCTGTCACTGACTCCATTTTTTTGGTAAGGGTGTCTGTATAATAGAAAGAGGTTAAGTGATCTGGGCAGAAATAATTCATTTCTGTAGATGTCGGTTGTGTAGCTCCTTGCCTCACCATCTGTATTGTAAGAGGCACATTGTAGTCTATATTTTCCCACCATTTTATATATTACCATTTTGTTCTTCTTTTATCACCTTTTGTCTCCTTATATAGTCAAGTGTTAAAGTCAATGGTACAATTACTGTACAAGTGTATAATAAGTCCCACATCTATTATCAATTGGCTTGAAAAATAGTGCATAAAAGCTGCTGTGAATGGAAAAAGAATCTCCCCAGGGGAGCATGCCCCCAGACCCCTCTATGTTTGCGCAGAGCCGCTATTGTTTACAACGTCTGGCTCTGCCCCTGACAAAGACTACATGATTCATCTACCTGAGATTTTGACCAATGTTTGGCAACAGATAAAATCATGAAAGTGTCATTTCTACAATGCATATTTTTTATATTAATTTACAGTACAGGCCAAAAGTTTGGACACACCTTCTCATTCAATGCGTTTCCTTTTTATTTTCATGACTATTTACATTGTAGATTCTCACTGAAGGCATCAAAACTATGAATGAACACATATGGAATTATGGAATTAACAAAAAAGTGTGAAACAACTGAAAACATGTCTTATATTTTCGATTCTTCAAAGTAGCCACCCTTTGCTTTTTTATTAATAAGGGAAAAAATTCCACTAATTAACCCTGACAAAGCACACCTGTGAAGTGAAAACCATTTCAGGTGACTACCTCATGAAGCTCATTGAGAGAACACCAAGGGTTTGCAGCGCTATCAAAAAAAGCAAAGGGTGGCTACTTTGAGGAATCTAAAATATAAGACATGTTTTCAAGTACATAATTCCATATGTGTTCATTCATAGTTTTGATGCCTTCAGTGAGAATCTACAATGTAAATAGTCATGAAAATAAAGAAACACATTGAATGAGAAGGTGTGTCCAAACTTTTGGCCTGTACTGTATATGTAAGTAAGGATTCAATTTGTTGTTTTGTTCCAAGAGTTATGTTAAAATATTCTCTTTTTGACATGACAAGTGTAAACTATGCTCAGTGATTTGATTTGAGAGGTTTTCTAGTAGCTACTACTATCCTTATTTGACAATGTGATGCATATATGTGACATTTACCAGTATGTAGAGTATATTGTTATTGTCATAATATTTACACCATTTTTAATTTTCTTCTTTCTTACAACTTGATTGATCTGAGTTCACACATTTTTCTGTAATAGGTCCCCTCTGATATAACGGGTAAGTAGGTCTGTCGTAATGGGATCATCCTGTGGAATTAAAAGTTATTTGGAGCAAGAATACAGACAGCATTACAGATCAAGGACCTTTGAATGGTTCTTAAGATATGAAAGGGGAATATTCACTCAAATTTAAAATAAATAGTGACACCTACATGATAAGTGTGGCTACCTGAATATTTTGTAAAATGTAGGTGTTTGGCATATTGTTTTCTATAAACCCTTTTATAGGTTGGATTCATACAGTATAGGACATGTAACTATAGGATATATAACTTTAACATTGTCCTGTAGATAAATATTGGTGAATGAACATGAAGCACATACATTTAAACTAAATAGCAGCAGTAAATGTTTCAAATGTGAGACTGCCATAGAGATATCTCAGCTATGCGTCACATGTAGTTGTGTACAGTGCATTGTACCAGTTCACTCAGTTGGATAACCAACATCTTAGATCACTAAATTGAATAATCTGTCCTCTGCTTAGGGATTTAATCTGACCGAGTCAACAGTGAGTCCAATGGTACTTTGGAATCAAAACCAGGCACATTTTATTCATATTTGCTGTAAATGTTAATAGCAAAAATCCCTGAACATATGTCGTGATTACTATCTGGCAAATACTGTAATCATTACTGCATGTGTGTGTGCACTAATCTAAACACCACCCAACATTATTGTTTTTTACTGTTTACCTGAGAACAGGTTGGGGAAAGGAGAGAGTGTGAGAGCAGTTTCTTAGCAGGCTGTCCTGTCATGCCATTGCAAGGGACGAGTCTGACAGACACCTTAACCCCTCCCCAGAGGATTTATGGGATTGTGAGTGGAGTGAAGGATTAGGGTTTTGCAGCACACAGCAATCAGTGGGTCAGTGTGTCAGTATATCAGTGAGTCAGTAGGATTTTATTTTTCCCAGAGTAGGTCAGCTACTTTCCATTTGCAGGGCCAAAGCAGTTAAACCACAACTATTTGGTCCCCGGGCACTGCCTACTAAGTGCTGAGAATGCTAAAAAAATAACAATAAAGGAACCTTTAACCTTTAACCCCCTGCTCACATGTTAACACTGAATTGTCCCCATGATAATGTTATCATGGTAATTATCCCACATGCAGCAGCCTATACCCATGTTCTTATCCTAAAATCAACCAGATCCTGTGACTCAGTTCGACATCATGTCATCATTCAGTCTTACACTGAGTTTTCACAGGCAGCTTTTTCAACTACAAATCCACTATATTTTTTACTTGTAACAGATTCCAAGCGGAATTGTGTCACCACAACATGGTGCTAACAATTTGTCGTGGGTTTTGTTGGTGTTAATACACCTTCTATCAGTTTCTATCTGACCTATTACAAACTATTTAGTGAGTTTTCTATTCCAATCACACACTTTGCCGCTTGATAAGTTGTGTTTAGTTTAGTTCAAATATGTATTGCTAGCAACTAGCTAGTTGTCATTGTTACAATGCTACCACAATGCAACTACTAAAACAAAAGCTCGGACCACACCCATCTTCAAACTTGGCGATTTCAACTACACGCATATAAAGTTTCTTGTCTGTATCTTGCACAGTTGTGGTGCTATCGTGGTGATGTTGTGTATGTAGACTAACATTTTTGTGAACTGATTTCCTGTTGTTATTAGTGCCCTTTGATTAGTTTTGATTTTAGTAGAGACAAGAACAGCATAATACAAAATATTATAAACTGGCATGTTTGAATTCTTAACTTTTACAGAGGGTCACCGTTTCAGTGGTGTTATGTTACAACACACTACACAATGCTTGCTGAGACCGATCATTTGTATGTGATTAGTTATGGAGTACTATAAAATCCACTTCCTCTCACATATCACTGCAATAAGGCTGCACAAATTAAACCAGGTAACATCATTTACTGTCAAACTGGGAAAACAACAAATACAATGGGATTAAGAAGGCTAGTCTAAACATAACTGTTGTGTGCATGTAATAAATCTCTTCTGATTTTATGTTTTTTAGGCTACTTATTAGCTACAGGGCCCTACAATGTAATGTAATACAAGGATAACCAGAGTGTTTCACATCTTGACTTTTGCAGGCCAGAGCTGAAGCCTCAAAGTGGGGATATTGCCAGCCAAGAAAATTCCGTAGTGCACAGGAGGAAGAGAAGGAGGGAAATAAAGAAGGAGAAGGCAGTAAACTGGCGTGACCAGGTGGGTCAGAGCAGGAAAAGACCACAGAAGGAAAGGCAGAAATAAATGAAAGAGAAAAGGGAAAGGAAGAATTGACTGTGAGGGATGAAGAGGAGGCTGCAGATTCAGAGAGAGGGACAGAGGCAGAGAGTGATCAGGAGGAGGCAGATGAAGATGACAGGGAAGAAGAAGTCTGCAGTTACCCCTGGACCATATGGTTTGTTTATATTCTCCTTCCATATAAATTGCAGTACAGTAGCATAACATGTCATGTCACTCAGTATTTCCATTCGGTTGTATATGTTATAGGGTTATATATGTAAAGATTTACATATATACATAGATTATCTAATTATGTTTTACAGTTTCTCTATCATAGCATTTGTTTGACCTTTTGTTGTTGTTGTTGTCATAATTACTGATAAAATAAGACACATTCTGTTCTATTTTCTGTTCAATTTGTCTGTATTAGTAAATGCTAGTGCAGTGCCCGTTGAAAATGTGCCTGTTTGGAACGGACCGATTGCTTGGCCTGTGGTATTGCTGCTTGTTGAATTCATCAAAACCAAATTGTAGGTTACCCCCAAATTACCTACAGAAGGACCCCAAACCACTTCATCTGCAACTCCCCTGTATACCCTACTACTAACTTACTGATTTGCCTAACAGAGAACGTTGCAGATTCAGAATGTAATCACAAAATATCACAATGACAATGTGGAGTAATCAGACATTAGCCTCACTGACTCATGGCAGTGTGCTACCCACCCGGCCCTTTATAAGAGCTAATCAGCACATATCTGTGTTTAATCAACCACCAGAATCGGAGTGTGTGTGTGTGTGTGTGTGTGTGTGTGTGTGTGTGTGTGTGTGTGTGTGTGTGTGTGTGTGTGTGTGTGTACACACAAAGAGAGAGAGAGAGAGAGAGAGAGAGAGAGAGAGAGAGAGATGGTGTTGTCTCGTGTCGTATGATAGTTAACGAATTTAACACTTCAGCAGAGGTGTTCATTTACAGGTTTAGTGGCGGTTAACGGTGAAGTATGGATTTGATTTGGGGGGGTTCTGCCCGGTTCAACTCTGAGATTTTCTCGCATTGCACAGCACTGTAAAGGAATAATCTCAGAGATTACGTTATGTTCTGACAGCTCACAGCAATTTAATACAGTAGCAGGAAAAGAGTCCCCAATGCGTTCTATTATGTGGCGTCTGCGTGTGATGTGCAGGTTACCTTCACCCCAAACACGCCCCCAAACACGGACACACATATACAGATACGTCTCGCTGCCACTTGTTGTCTGTAGCTGTTGTGCTTTGCATGTGTGGGATTCTGAAATGTCGTTAAAGGTCCCATGACATGGTGCTCTTTGGATGCTTTTATACAGAGCTGTATAGTAACGAAGTAGAGCTACTTCACTACTCTACTTAAGTACTAAAGGGCTGTATCTGTACTCTACTGGAGTATTATTTTATTCTCCTACTTCCACTTTTACTTGAGTACATATTTTCGATAAGTTTAATACTTAATAAGTTAAGTTAATAACTTAAGATAAGTTTAATACTAGACTGTGTAGGTTACAGTGTGTGTAGTTACGGCTACGTTAGTTACGTACAATAATTACATAAGTTACGTAACAAATCCCCGAGATCGCGTCGTGTTTCTTTTCATTACGGTTGCCCGTTCAGAAGTCAGAGACGATGTAAGTTTGTACTCTTTCTATTTAGCCATTGTTGCAGCAGATTAATCTATTCCTGAGTTGTTTCAGTCTGCAGTGAGTACTGAATGTTAACCGTTTGACCCTGTGATGTAAAGCTGCTAGTTTATCTGGATTTTGCTAGCTTGCCAACTTTCCTGAACAAGCACATTTTATTTCAGTATTTGTTAATAAGTGATTAATAACCCACTGTTATATCAGATATAGTAGTAGTTATAACAGCTGTGACATTAATGTACCTTTTGGGGTTTATTTCAGAAACTTCCTTCATATCCAGCAATGTATATGAATATGATATTCAAAATTTGACTGCTTTCTTTAATAACTACATAACACAATACTTGTACTTTTACTTTTAGTACTTGAATAGTACATTTTAAAATAAACTACTTGCAATACTTTAGTACAAAAAATGTTGACTACTTTAGTACTTCCACTTAAGTGTGGTGCTTAAAGGGCACTTCTACTTCTACTCAAGTCACTTTTTTGATAGAGCACTTGTACTTTTACTCAAGTATGGGTCTCTAGTACTTTATACACCTATGCTTTTATATAGGCCTTAGTGGTCCCCTAATACTGTATCTGAAGTCTCTTTCCCGAAATTCAGCCTTATCGGCCCATCTGAGCTTTCATTTTCTCAAAGGCAGAGCAGGATCCCCAGGGCTCGGTTTACACCTATCACCATTTCTAGCCACTGGGGGACCATAGGCAGGCTGGGGGAATGCATATTAATGTTAAAAAAAAAGTAATAAAGTGAAATCTTCATGCCATGGGACCTTTAAATTCGGGAATTGACGTTTGTTTATTCAAAGTCAAAGACAGTCCAAAGTAGTGCAACTTTGCACATTTTTGTGGGTCTGAGGTGTATGTCACATTTTAGCTGCCAAAGCTCCGCTGCTCTCTGTCTCTGGTCCTCAGGGTGAGAGGAGGAGTGGCCAGCGGCTAGAGCGACAAAAGCCAATGTGTGCTTCTTTTACCTATATATTTAACGATATCTTTTGCATTTATTATCCAAACAATGTCAAAGTTGGCACTGCACTTACTCGTGCCCGTAGCAAGACACCTGTCAAGTTTGAAATCCATTGGACTAGCGATTCGAGAGATATGCGCATAACACACAGACAGACAGACAGACGTTCCTGCAATTTATAGATAGATAGATGACCAAGCCATTTAAAGGGGTGATAGAATGATTATATAGGGTATTTCACACTGTTCCTTAAGGTCTCCTAATAGGGTATGTAACATTGGTTGGGCTGAAAATGGCCCGGGTGCTGTTTTATGCTCCTTAATGCAACCCTGTGCAATAGCCCTAGAAAGAAACAAGAGGTTTTCTCCCTTATATGGTATGCTCATGAATATTTAGACAAGTTGCGCGCTGATTGGTTGGTTTACAATGTGCGACGCACACACACACACACACACACACACACACACAGCCCCTCCCCTCTGTGCACACCGTGTCTCCATGTCTCCCCCTACTCGTTCTAAACTAGGGTGACCATATTTTGCCCGGCCTCGAGACAAATTCAGACAGGCTTCTCAGAGGTTAATGAACATGCTTTATTATGCCTCAATGGTGCAAAAATAACTTCTGTAATAAAACAAAATCTGTAACAACCTGTAACAAAATAATAGCTCTCTTTTAAAATAAATAAATAATATGAAATAATGTTCTAAATATGACCTCTTCTGTGTTAGAAAATCCAGCTTCAACTAAATATCTCTTAATACCTTTTCAATGTAATAAGATAAATAATAAAGACACTGAAACATATGTGCCAGCTTTGCACACGGTGCACTCCGCCTCTCACTTGTCCGGTCCCAACCGGGACGGTACGTGGGACATTTTTTTTGCAGTTCAACTGTGAAGCTGCACTAGCTGCACTAGTCTTGTTTTATGGTTGTAAGCGGCCTGATGTTTATACTTGTGTGCTGGTGTGTGCGTCGAGCCGGTATGTGTGTGTGTGTGTGTGTGTGGGGGGAGTGGGTGATAGAGCGAGTGAGAAGTGAGAGTGACGGCGAGCAAGTACGAATCTAGAGTCATAGTGCGAGAAACAAATTGTCTCGCCTGTGTTTTCTGACCACGGTGGGAAATCTTTAGCAGGAAACGCTTTAGCCCTGTGTATGTGCACGTCGCTGAGCCACCCACAAGGCAGCCTCTCGGGAATTACGTCACACAAAAAAGTACCGTAGTATTGTGTGCAAAGCGCCAGTCAATTTAAGTACATGCTTAATGGTCCCATGAAAAACCGTGAAAACCGGACATTTTCATGAATTTATAAACCCCCCCGGACGCCCCAGACAGTAGGTAAAAAGTGGACCTGTCCGGGCAAAAGAGGACGTTTGGTCACCCTATTCTAAATAGTTTTCTCTTGGCCAATATTCCGTTGTAGAGCCTGGAACACTGCATTTACAACCGTGGTTCATTTTCAATATCCTTGAAAAACTTTCTTCTTTCTAAAGTACATAGCGCAGCTCACAGCTAAACTCATGTGTGAGATCTACGTGACCTACATTCAGAACATCAGCTGGTCTTAGACCAGTGGTCTGTAGCCAGAGGTGGGTAGTAACGAGTTACATTTACTCTGTTACATTTACTCCGTTACATTTACTTGAGTAGTTTTAAATCACTATACTTTTTACTTTTACTTGAGTAGATTTGTGAAGAAGAAACTGTACTCTTACTCCGCTACATTAGGCTACAATGAGCTTGTTACTTTTCTTTTTACCTCTTTGGTATTCTACGCGTCATTGTTTTTATCCCCCCGCGTACGCCTCATTTTAATGTTTTATTTTGACAGAGAGAGAGACTTCCACTAAAGGCTCTACCACATGACTGTCAAAAGCCAATCAAACGTAGTTGTGCAGTCTCGTCACATGACCATACTCAATCTCGGCGGCGGGACAGGTTAGCTTTACAGTTGTAGCAAAACAAAAATGTCAGAATCAACCGTCGGCAATGCAGACGCAGACGAGGAAGAACACCCCTGGCCTCATATTGAAAGCATGTTTACCTTAGTAAAAGTGCCAAACAACAGCTCCATTACCTTGTTCTAGTTCTGCCTGCAGAGCCTGGTGACAAAGTATAAAGGTTTGGAAATTTGTGTTACTTGTGCTTATTTATTTTTTATTTATTATTACAAATGAAGTACTTGAATTTACCTGGATTATTTTAATTTAACCTATTTTGTAATTCATTTTAATTTGTTTAATTGTTTGGATGAACTATATTTTGCCTAAAGATGATTATTTTGTATTTTTGTCTGTCTGATTGAATGCTTGTGTTAAAAAATAAATCAGACGTTACTCAACAGTTACTCAGTACTTGAGTAGTTTTTTTCACCAAGCACTTTTTTACTCTTACTCAAGTAATTATTTGGATGACTACTTTTTACTTTTACTTGAGTCATATTATTCTGAAGTAACAGTACTTTTACTTGAGTATAACCTTTGGCTACTCTACCCACCTCTGTCTGTAGCTATGTAAATTTTGGGGCGTGACAAAGGTACAGACCAGAGCCAATTAAGGTACAGCTTAAAAACTTCCTTCTGGGCAGAAACCTCAGACAGACTCAGGCTCTTGGTGGGCACCCATCTGCTGCTGCCGGTTGGGACAGAGACAGATACAGATGTACAGATATAGAGAATTATGATTCATAATTATTATAGCAGTTGGTATGATGAACGGTGGCAATTATAATAACAATAAAGATAATGGAACGATGACTAGAAATAATAGTTTTAGCAGTTCAGGGCGTAGCAGGGGGTTGCGGGGCATAGTAGGGCATAGCAGTGCGTTTACATATGGAGGTTCCCATTTTCCATCTTCCCCTGCCACCCTGCCAAGATCTCTCGCTACCCCTTTGTCCCCACGTGTAAAATTTTCTAGATCCGCCACTGGTCACGAGGGGGCGATTTGACTTTTGGCTAACAGACACGCAGTTATTGATGCTGACTCACCTTTATTACATTTATTACAAATTTAACTTTAAATTAAACATGTGTTTAAACTTCACCTGGGGAAACTGACTTCACCTTCAGAGGCTCGGGGGCAGCTTAGTCGCTCCAGTCTTTGCTGGGATGCAGGGCCAGCACACCGCAGCAGACTCGCAGTGTGAGAGCCAGACAATGCGAGCACCGCGCTGCACGTTTGATGCAGGGACGTAGCTAAGTATTTGAGGGGCAGGGGGCTAAGATTACATCTACTATTATTATTTATAATTAGTTAATTTAACTTTGTTTTTACAAGCACAGTTTTTTGAACACCAAAGTTAGGGGGGCAGCTGGGGGGGCAATGCCCTACAGTGGGGAGTCAGCTTAAAGCATAGAAAAACAGGTGGTGGTATGTCAAGATTAAGTCTACATGCCAGTTATAAGTTATATATGACAGCATCCACTAAGAGAAATAACCACATTGGACCAAACATATTTTAACAAGTCACTGCTGAGTTATTATTACTGACAAATTTGACCATGAGTGACTTAAGATAAGCCTTCATGGTCTCCCTTATGTTAAAATTGTCTTGGGCATTAAAGAGAACACAAGCAATGTAGCAGCACACAGCCTCTCCATATACACACATATCAGTATACATGTACAATCAAACTGCAGTTAATATTCAGTAACACACACAGATCCATACAGTATACACCAGAACATACCTAGCAAGAATATCCCCCCCCCCACACACACACACACACACACACACACACACACATACACACACACACTCACTCACATGTACAGTGTGATAACCTATACCCCCTGCCCGAACTTGGAAAGGAATATGTATAAACAACTTGTACAATTTAATTGATCTGATTATAGTCCATTTTGGATGGTGTAACATCAGCACTGCTGTTGGCTGTAGAAGGGGAGTTGGCGAATTTTGGAAGGAAAGGACATTATGTTTTGACTTTTTTGGATGTACAAGTCAGGGATTTTAGCATTTGATCTTTCGGACATTCACTGTAAAATGTTTTTTAAAACATTGACTGGGGCGGCTTCTAGCTCACCCAGTAAGAGCGTTCGCCCCATGTTGGCGGAGTCCTGCAGCAGCGTGGGGTTTGAACCCAACCTGCTGCCCTTTGCTGCATGTCATCCCCTATCTCTCTCCCCCTTGTGTGTCTTTCCACTTTCAAATAAAGGGAAAAGCCCCCAAAAAGTAATCTTTAAAAAAAATATATGTATATGACAATTTTGTGTTTGTATCTTCTGCATTCTCTTTAGCATATAGAAAAGGGTCAGTGTGCAATCATGGTTTACCAAATAATGATGTGTGGTTGTGTGCTACTGTACTGATATTACAGAAAAATAGCAGCACACATTCTTTATAGTTCATAAGTTTTCCAAAATCAAACATACTTTATTGTTTCTTTATTGTTTTTTTTTTTTATTGTTTTTTGTAAAATTGATTATTTACTTCTATACTATTGTCTCAGCTTTAGATTGTGATCAATTCCAGCTGTAGGTGCATGATGTGAAAATGACAACATGCCAAGGGAATGTTTACACACCAAACACAGACAGTCCATAAAGCCACTTCCACTATTTGTATGAGCAAACATGCCCTTTGCCTTACAGAAGGTGCCAATGTGATTACAAGGCAGGTAACGTGTTTCTTATGTTGGCTAAAATTGGAAATCTGCTTTAAGAGAAATACCAGTGACTTTTACTGTGTTATCATTTATGCACTTGGTAGTAAAATGTATATTCATGCAGCTTGTGAAAAAAAACAATGAATTGTAAAAAAAAAAGCATTGAGGGGGAATTTCTAATATTTACTAAATCAAAACATATTTTCACTGTTAAATACATCTTTTAGCCACAACTGCTAAGAGACTAAGACTTTGTTTATACGTTATTTTCTCTGCTGTGTTCAGTTTAGTTTGTATATATTTTTATAATGACCATTATTCTTTCTGTTCTGAGGTGCAGTGTGTTGTCGTTGTGGCAAAAACAATGATCAAAAATATAATATAATATAATATAATGGAAATAACCAGGTTGATTTCAAAATATTTATTTATTTATTCAAAAATATAATTTAACTGTAATCATATAATTTCAGCACACTGGCAAACATTTTACATTTAATAGCAATTACAAATAATTCATTATGCACAAAATGCATGATATAAAAATAAAGACAATAATTACAACTTTCAATTGACACAAAATTCAAATCCTGGCTCTATTTCTCCACCAGTTACAGTATACAGAAATCTGTGTGCTCTGCAAACACATGCAATACAATGCATTTAAACACTAGAAAAAACTACAGCTTAAGAAAATAAGCTGAATGACTTTGTTGTAGTGCCACCCTGAGTTATAAGTAGTAGACCCTTAAAGCTCTAAAAATACAGTAGGGTGATAAAGTGCTTAATAAGTTATGTTATGGTGGGACCTCAATGTCACATTGAGTCCTGGGACAGGGGGTGCTTGCAAGATAAAATACTACACAATAATCTCTAGCATTAAAATTGTTTTACCCAGGTTGTAAGAAATGATACAAGAGTAGCTTTTAGAGGCAACAGAGAGAAGGTGAAACAAGTTTGTGGGCTATTTGGACAGAAATGTAATGCAAAAACGTGTTATAATGTTTGGGTAAAATGCCCCAACTTATTGCCTGAAAATCTTTCCTGTGTCATCATAGCAGTACAAGACAGTAAGGACAAACCCATGAAACATCATCCAGACAGCAGAAAATGTCTTTGGCTTTTGATTCAAACATAGGTAAGAAGTAGACAAGGCCTGGGTCTTGTACTAGCAGTGTAATACTTAGGTTGTTGGTATACAATAAATGGTTATACTATATAGTTCTTCCTAGCATGAAATGGCACAAGGCATGTGCTGAGAGATGTTTAAATCTTTGAGTTTGTCAAATTTGAAAATCTGGTGGTTTAAAGTATTTTTTCAATAATGTGTTGCATTGTGGGGCAATGGTGCCCATCACACTTTAAGTTATTTTAGTATTAATGCTGGCATTTTTAAATATACCTTACTTGATCATTTTCCAGGTATGGACATACTTTAGTCCCTTCTAAATCATAGGACTATAAGTTGTGCTTTTGGGATACAATTTCCCCAAATCCCCAAAAATGACCAGATTGCCTTTAGCTGGAAAGCTTCTAATTTTACATACAAAACTTTAGACTTTGAGAGGTATAAATGCCAACGTGCAACACCACATGCTCACTGACCCACCTGCCTCAAAGACCTTCACATAAGCTGACACTGTAGCAATAGCTAAATGTTTGCTCACGCTGCTGAGAATAACCTTGGGTTCATATGCTGTCAGACATAGTTACCCAACTGATTAGCCGACTTGTGTAAATAATACAGTGGAGATGCTGATCAAACATATTTCAACCTGCATGCAGCATTGGGTGTGCTCAGACAAAACTCAGATTGGCAGATGCACCTTTTAAAACCATTTCAGTTCAATCATACCACAACTTCACAATAAAATTAAAATGTTTGTGGGGTGTAATTTAAGAAAAAGTCATAGAAACAATACAAACAAATCTGTATGAACATTGTGTCTTGAGCCCACATATAAAGACTGCATTAGGCAGTACTCAATTGATTCTCTTTGGTATTTAGACCAAGGTGACTTAATACTCCAAGTTGAACTTTGTCATCAAAAGTTAATAAAAAAGGCACACTTTTAATTAAGGATCTCTCTCATTGTTTTAAAGTATTTAGAGTATATGGGTATAAAAGGTTTCCATGGCAGACATTTTGACATATCACAGGGACTATTACATAAAAACATACTGCAGCTAATGTTTTGAAAGAGTTAGAAGTGCAGTCAGTTCTTATCCCAATTTCCTGAGATCCATTAAAAAATTTGACTTTGGACTAAATCTCAGCAGCAATTGTGAAATAGAAAATAAATAATCTACATATGACAAAAAGGAAAAAAAAGATTGCATCTCTAAAATGTACACTACAGTGAAGGCTTCATATGTATCTCTATGGGCTTCGTGTGACTATTAATATAAGCAGGACTTCAATCAGCCCTGGCCTGATCTTCTTGTCACCACTATAAATGTTTTACATTAATATTGCACCTTTCTTGTCTGTGTTCAGTCTGCCGTATGTTAAGGTGGCTTTGTTTATATTCTCTCTTTAGTTAAAGCCTCTGACATAAAAAATGTGTCTCCATTCAGACTCACTGTATATTCTTATTTGGATTCACTCAATTGGTTCTAAGCACTAAACAGTTTCTCTCTAACTAGCTGTTTACATACTGTGCATTATTTTAAAATGAAATAAAAAAATATAAGTGACAATTTCTTAAAATATAAATAAATAAAAACATCTTTGTCTTTGTGCCTATATTTCCCTAATGTAGTAATTTTGAAACAAAACTTGTTACTTCTATTTTCTTTTTTAAAGTAAAAGTAACAACATAATTAGAGTTGGTTGTCCCAAACTATATATATAAAAATACTTCACCTGCTCTGTTCTTGTGTGTTATCTTTCTGTCTGTCTACACACATAATTCTCCTGTGAAGAAACAAATCAATGTTAACTATGCCATGTCTTTCATACTCTGTCATTTATGTACATCCGCAGGACTCCACTATCATATCAGGGACATCCGTTTTGACAATGCTGTGCTGGGAGTTGAAGTACACCATGGAGAGTGGCCGGCGCTCAGTGGGAACACAGCATGAAGATGCAGCTGTGTTTATGCCGTTGACTTTCAGCTGGCTGAAGACAGTGGCATGGAATGAGGATGCTATACCTGGAGAGCCAGCCAGATGTTGGGGGCACTGACCCATGCAATAGTTCATATGGTAGCCTTCAGGAGCAATGATCCAGTCATGCCACTGGATATCCTTGAACTTGATGTAGAAGTCTCTCTTGCAGCACACGCTTACATCGTCACCACAACGCAACGAGCGCTTTTTAAGTATGTGTTTGGAGTGGTCATCACGGAGATGCACCTGGGCAACCAGGAAGGGCTGGTTGGGGGTATCAGAACCATCCAGGGAGCAAAGGTTCTTCCCATCTTCATCGCAGCTGACCTCCAGCTGCAGCCGGCGCTGGCCGCCATCCAGGAAGGCCTGCAGGGTGCGGGTGATGGGGAAGGTGTGCCAGCTACTCTCTTGGACCTCCAGCATCTTTTCCATCACCAGGGTGCGGTTAGAGCCTGACAACCCACCTTCTGCAGAGAGGAAGACCTGGGCAGAGAGGCGGGAGTCTCGATGAGGGTCCTCAGAGGAGCGGGCGTAGATCCACAGAGAAGACTGGAGCACCTGCATACTTTGGCCACGTTCCTGCAGAAACTGGAAGGTAAGACTGAGGCTGGCTGCATCACCAATCTCTGTCTCATCTATGGATCAATGACAAGAACAACAAAATTTTGGAGTTACCTGGCTGTCTCACACAAACATGGGGAGGGAGTGGGATTTTAAAAGTAAAACTGCAGATAAATGACAGGTCAATCTACTTTTACTCAAATCAAGCATTTTACCTTACTACCATAATGCCATTAATACCATAATGTAAAATGTTATGGTTGACCCCTCATATAAGCTCACATCAAGCCCTATTATAGGCTACTTATGGTTAAATCTAAAAGGTATTGACAGGTACTCTAACATACATTTTTAGATTGTATGGAATAGTACAACAACGTAAAGTAATTGACAAGGCACACGGAATCCCTGACCTAATTTGTGTCAATTTTACGCACTGACAGGCGTAAAATGGACACAACATGCGCTCATGTGGTGTTTTCCCATACAGGGGAAAACAGCTTTACAGTGTAAAATGTGAATACCAAACTTACTTAGATCTGCAAAGCTCACTATTTCATAGCCTTGGTCGTTGGTAGGTATAGGCCTACTGTTTGCTAGTTCAAGAGTACCATCCTGTCTGACGCTCCCCGAATGCAGTTTGCGCAGTGCAATGAGGAGCGCTGCCCGGGGCACCGTCTGAGTGATGTTTGGTCTCTCTTTCAGGTGCAGCTTGTCCAAAAGTTGCTGCTTGGCGAATTCTATCATCAGCCTTTCTTCTGCGTCTTTCTCCATCGCAGGCATACCACAGGACGCGCAGCCAAGGGAGCCACTGACCCAGAGACCCTGCATCAGCAAGTGTGCAAAAAACAGAAACGCTGGAAGTACAAAAGACTGCGTCATCCTCGACTCTGAAGTAAATAAATGCATTTCTGTGCTAGGCGTGCGTAAAAGAACAAATCCAAATCTTCAAATCCTTTTTTTCCTGAGTTGTCTCTTTGGAAGTAATAAGTTTCAAAAAAAAGTTGTCAGAGGTCCTTGTTGACAGCACCGTGAAGACAAGAGCTGAGAAAAAGGAATGGTGTTTCACCCTCCCGATGGTGAAGATATCTGGGGTAATCCACCAAAACTGGTGACACGTTGGAGGGACGCACCAATGAGCGCATCGGGACATCGTGGAAATTACTGGCAAAGCATCAGTGTGTCCTGCTTTCACACACAACCCATCACTCACACAACACATGCAAAACACTCGCCCCACACGTAGACTACTGACACAGAAGGAATGACTAGTGGCACACGGAATCAATTAAAACAAATGCCAGTGACACACCTGGTACATGACCTCACTCGCTGCATTGCATTAACAAAGACGTCAGTTTAAGAGTGATTGGTTGAGATAGCCTGCATATAAACTCATAAAGTGGATACAATAATGTCGCCATCTACGTTAATCACAAGAGGTAGTTTTTCTGCCTCGTTGCCCTCTCCTGAGCAAAATACGCCAATACTGCCAACACTCTTAGCGATCAAAGTTTAAATCCAGTGCTCTTTAACCCAGTTACAGATTGAGCGAGCCACATAGCCACCAAACAATTGTAGTTCAAAACATGCAAAAGTTCTCGAGGCTACGAGAGGTGCAGCGCGGTATTTGAAACACGTTCCGTCATGTTGCCTTCAAGGTGGCATAATATTAGCCAATTACAGCCTACTGTAAAATGATATGATATGTGTGTGTGTGTGTGTGTGTGTGTGTGTGTGTGCGTGTGTGTGTGTCAGAGAGAGAGAGAGAGAGAAAAGAAGAAGAAGAATAAGAAGGCTAATGACTAGTTGCCCGTACAAGTCTTGTCTGGTTGGGTTCGCCATATAAAATCCAAAAAAGACCAGTTCACCAAAGTTGCACTTGCTTTTGATGGACTTTAATGTAGCCTGTTTGCACTGTGAATCTGCTGAAATGGCATGATTGCCCTTGATATAAGACATAGGTCTACAGCACACATGTTGACATTCAGTGTCCCCATTTATACCTATAATAATGTTGTATAGTTGGTTTGTAAGAAGTTAGAGTGTCAAGAAAGCAACTGTAATGAATTAGTTCTAGTGAAACTTGTTGAATGTAGTAACATGTTGTTTATAAGTTATACACTACCATTTCACAAACTTTGGTAAGGAGCCCTTCAGGTATGCACCCCCATGAAAAAAGAATGACTTTCACAATCAAGCTATATAGATAGGCTAATATGTTGGGTTGAAAAGTGCCTTAACAACATGCGTTGTCACCTTTTGAAAGTGTAGCCTTCCACATGGACACATATAAGACAAGCTGTATCGACAATCAAGTTTTCTTAGAACTTTTCCTAAACTGTATAAGTGTATCATTTAAATAAACAAGTCATAGGCCTAGTAGCCATATAGCCTATATTTTGCCTAAGGGTTAAATATGAGGTTGAGTTGTACTTGCCTGCCTACATGTGGGAACTTTTGGAACTACAACAAACTTTACCTACCTATTGGTGCCTTTGAATAATGTGTAAAATACATAGACTGTAAGTGTTTACATTTAAGGTAAAGCCAAAGTTGTATTTCACTCAACAGCCACATAATCAAACTTAAGGAAGGTTAAAAATGAGGTTAAAACTCAATCATTTAATGTTAGAATGATAATGTTAATATAAACTATGTATTTTGAAGTCAAGTAACGATTGTATTGTAGATATCTAAAATGGGAGTTCTGCCTCATAAGAATTCTATTGCAGATATGTGGAATGTTTATTCTGGATAGGAAGAATGGGGTTGTGGATATCTGAAATTGAAAGCCCCATACACATGAATGGGAACGTGATGTCATTTGTACTAGTAAGAATTACGTTGTGGCTATCTGAAATGACAATTGTAGATAGGAAGAATGTCATTGTGGACAGAGTTGAATTATGGATATCTGCAAATGCAATACATATCCAGCCTAGCTATTAAATGTTAAAGTGGCCACATACATGTTTTAATGACTTTTAGAAATCTTAAATTTAGCTTTGACCAGTAAAATCAAAGTTGTAGATATCTTGAGATACAATTTTTGCCAGTGAAATTCTTATTTTGGATATCTCTATTGGCATTCTATAGTGAGAATACAATTTTAACGAGAATAAATACTGTTATGGATATCTAAAATACAATTGTGGATAGTCAATGAACCCTTTTTATGTTAAAATGGCATCCTATCTGAAATCTGAAATTGCATTTTTACTAGCCATAATACGAATTGTTGATATCCGTAATGACATTTTTACTAATCAGAATGTATTTTGGATAGTCAAAATTACAATATAGATATCTAGAATGTTTGTTTCATTTTGGATATCTGAAATTAGAGTTTTGACTAGTAACATTTGTATCGTAGATATCTGAAATGGGAGTTCTTCCTATTAATAATTCTATTGCAGATATGTGGAATGTTCATTCTGGATTGTAAGAATGACGTTGTGGGTATCTGAAATTGAAAGCCCCATACACTTGAGTGGAAAAACGTGACGTCATTTGTACTAGTAAGAATGACGTTGTGGATATCTGAAATGACAATTGTAGATAGGAAGAATGTCATTGTGGACAGGAGCCTTTAGAAAGGAATTTTTATGGGCCTCTCCCAGCATCCACAGCTATTCATTCTAGCATCTTTTTGGGCCCTCCTCACATGAGGGCCCTGATGGGTACTCAGTCCCCTTTTCCTCCCCAGTCCAACGCCCCTGATTGTGCATATCTGAATTGTTCTTTTTGACTAGGAAGAGTTGAATTATGGATATCTGCAATAAATATCCAGTCTAGCTATTAAATGTTAAAATGGCTTGCCATACCGGACACACCAGGCCAGCACTAAGAGGCACAGGAATCTACCCTCAGGACACTAGGATTCTAGACGAAGACACTAGACTGCCCCTCACCACCACACATTCTATAGCTGATGGTATTAAATTTCACTGAAATTGTACCTCAAACGATTTAATTTGATGAATGATTAATAATGCCAATAAACCGCTTTCCAACTAAAGAGGAGTATGCCCATTGTCAAGACCGGAGATAAAAACGGCCCCTTAATAAATATAAATATATATATTGAATTATATAATTAAAATTATATACATATACGTAGGTATTATCTAACGTATGTATATGTATCTATATAACACAACTCTACTGTATCCTGAACGTCTCCCTTTCAATGTGTAGTACGCCGTTGACGTAAACTGTCGGCGAGGGGAAAAAAAGTGACGCTGACACACATACAAGCCGGAGCTGAGAAGAGGGAATAGCGTTTTGTTTCTTTTTTCTTTAATTTGTGTCCTTTTATTCTTTAGCGTTTTGTTGTTATTTCGCTGTATTCATGTTACGGATTTGACTGCCTTGCTCCTCAGCGCTTGCCATCTATCGTTAACGTTCATGCCGCTCTCCCCTCACGCGGCGCTACTTTGACAGTCGGGGTCGCAGTTAACCAACTCGAGCTAGCAGCTCCATTATATTATTAGCGTTGGTAAGTCATTCGGAAAGCTAGCTAACCTTAACTCCTTCTTTGAGACCTGACAGTGCTAGTAAAGATTTATAACAAGGTTCACCTTACTGTAAACCTATGGCTAAGTTTTGTTAACGTAGGGTTGCTAGCATACATTGAAAGGAAAAGGCTAGCTAGCGGGCTAACATTAGCTAGATGGCTAGGTGCTGTTGATGGCTAATTATACTCGCCAGTGGAAACCTGGTGAGCTAGCTATTGTTAGCGTGTGGGCAAGCTAATATTTTCAGTCAACTGCACAGCCACTGCTCTGACCAATCTGCCATCTGCTTTCTACAGATAGCTTGAAGGATTCTTCACACGGACTCGCGACATACGGCCAGCAAAACGGTGAGCTGAACCTTTGAGATGCCTTGAGATAACTTATGTTAATCGATGATCCATGATTTTTATAACGTTACGTTAAGCACTATATTTAAAGTCCGCCTTATCCATACCTGGCACGAGAATCCGAATCAGAAAACCGATTTATTATCAAGGAAGTTTACATCGACAAGGATTTTGACTTGGTGTAGTAACGTTAGGTGCATACAGTAAACGATGAACATATTAAAAAGGCAATAGCTAAACAACAAAACAGAGTACTGCTACAGCCAAAAACATGAATACAGTACAACACAGTCAACGTTACTGAAACTCGCTGAATGAATGATTGACTGACTGGAGTAACTGGGAATGAAGTGATAAGCTAATTATCTGGTTGAATTAGAATGAAGTGATTGGAAATAGTAGCTGTTAATTGCAATCACGATTAAAGCCCACCGTAGCTGGTGACAACAAGGTGTTATGCTATTACACCCTGTCGTGTATATGGTTGTGTCCACTGATAGTCAGAAACGACCTCAATTATATAGCATACCTCTTAATGATATAATAAATTTGCCGGAAATTACAAACCCATAGTTTATAATAATGATTGAATGATAGTGGGTTATGAGGCTGAATTGAAGTGAGCTTATTTAGAAATCAAAAAAACACAATTAGGACTGCACTACTGGGCTGTGTTTATTGTTGTTATTGTGTATTATTGTGTTGAAGTGTACATTGTGTGTAATTTCAAAATTTTCTTTGCCATCTTCTAAACTAAGGTAATATCTGTCATCCAAGGCCTTTGCTCAGTGAGGCATAATTCTTCTTTGACCTAATGGGGAAAAAAAATAAACAGAAACAAGTCTGTCATTTAGTTTTGTTTTGAGGAGGATTGAAATGAGAAATAGGGTTTGTTGAGAAAAACATGACAAATGGCCATTGGTCTTTGTGTCTTGGCTTTAGCTCAACATTTTGATACTCAAGCTGAAAATAGATGGCAAGCCTGTTGTGTCAAACTAGGTGGGATCACAGCACAGACTGTCGGAGCTGTGATTCAAACATCTGCTCTGGGAAAACAGCATGTGTGTCTGAAAACATAAATATTCAACATACATATTTTACAATTGGCGTTGGCCCGTCATGTGATGCAGAGAATCAGCAAGTGGCAGGCAAGGACTGCCGATATATGGTTACATTTGATATTGAGACTGTTTTGAAAATATCACAATTTGTCTGTTCCTTAGTAGACTGACTAAGGTTAAGGATGCTAAGGAAGCAGTTTCTGTATTTCTTTTGTTAAATCATTATATATATATATAGATAGATAGATAGCTAGATAGATATATATATATATATATATATATATATATATATATATAGAGAGATATATATATATATATATATATAGAGATATATATATATATATATAGATAGATAGAGAGATATATATATATATAGAGATATATATATATATATATATATAGATAGAGAGATATATATATATATATATATATATATATATATATATATATATATACACATATATATACACACTGATTTGTTTTGTACCAGATGGGACCCAATTGCAGCTCTTTTTTTTTTTTTCTGCATCTGTACATTAGGCACCTATCTTTATTAAATATTACTGAGTCAAATTGCTGGTGTATGGGTAGTATCATTGAGAAAAAGCTTATCCATAGTGAGATCTGTTGGAGGTGAGTCATTGAATCAACAGTCTGCTGTTGCTAAGGCCAGCAATAAAAAAGATGGTGTATCCTGCTTTGCTGTTAACATGTTTTCCCCCCTTTTATAAATTGTAGAAACTGACATTTTTGGTGGACAAGAATTGATGAAGAGATTTCATGATTTTATTCTTTTTTTGGTTTGCAGGAATACATGACTATAAACAGTTGTTTATTCATACACCTGTAGAACATGTGAGTTTATGTGTTGGATGTAACCTACTTGCTTTTACAGTATTCACTTCCTACAATCAAATATTTATACAAGCCAAGATGGTTAATGTAAAAGCGATTTTAATACTGTATTTTACGTGGTGATGTCATTGAAATAGGCAGCTATTTTCTGATAAGACATGATCTCTGTTATTTGTCAGCAATGTATCTATGTCTTCTGTCTCTGAATCTCCGTTTGCAGCAGCATGAGCAGAAGAGTGGCTTTTTCTAGAGAGATTTGAAGAGCTATTTATAGATCTCTGCCAGAGCACCAAGCGTGGTGCTATTGCTGCTGCTCCTATTTCTCTCTTCTCTTAACCAATCCTGCTTCTTTTTCTCTGTCTCTCTCCATCTTTATTTGTTCGCTCTTACTTTCCAGTTTTCTTTTTCTGAGCTCCATTTCTCTTGATCTCTTCCTCTGTCACTGTTTCTCAATCCTCTTGTTTTTCTCAATCCTCATTGCTTGCTTTGATATAAATTATTGATCAGAGCAGAAGGGAGGCGACTGGTTGCATGGCCTTAAGGTGCTGACACACCAGGCAGACTGCAAAGAACTAGTGGCGATGAAGGCCTGTGTCTTGAACACAAAGACTACAGTTGACGGCCAGCTAGCACAAATGTTCTGTGCCTGCGTGAGCGGTAATAACTCTCCATGCCATCAGGCGGCAGTATTCTGTTCGTCATTCAAAAAGGGAAACTGGATATCCAAACTGTTGCCATGATACATACAACAAAAAAGTGTTTGCCTGAAACAGCCAGCAGCACCAGCACAGAGCCAGGATGATGGAACGCCGGGAGATGGCTAGCTAGCCTGTTCTTCTCCCAGGCTTTCATCTGATTTCTGCATTGGGGAAGTGGAGGGACTGAGCAACTCTAGCTAGTTAGCTAGCTTGCTAATTCCACCCACCGTACTTTCACACTACAATGGTTACAGAAAATAAGCCAAACACAGTGTTTGCTCATCTAACAATAACAATGTGCTTCCCTATGCCGTGACAACGGTGTGTGAATTGAACATTAAATTGTTATATATTTAGTGGCCGGCTCAGTCTAGCACCAACCAGGGTGCAGAGGGAGAGAGGGAGAGACTTCTTTCAATTAAGTTTTACGATATAGGACATTGTATTTTTTTTATTGTGTAATGTGTAGGTATGCAGATCTTTTTAAACAAAGAAAAAAAAAAGCAGACAAGGGTCGACGAGTAGCAGTGGTGCGTGACACACCGCAAAAACTAAACACTTTTAGAATGAGTACCTATTGGCTTAATGCAAGAGTAGCTTTATTTGTTCAAAGATTTGGGTCAAAATAAGCTGTAATAAGACCATAAGAAACTGGTTATGTCCAAACACAATTGTATTTGGTGAAGCCCTGTTTGTACTTTTGCTGTGCTAGTGATAACCAATAGTGTTTCTTTATAACTTTACTTAAGTTATACGTATGTTGTGTGTAGAGACTGCCACATCTTGTGATTGTACTCATGAACGGTTTATCTGTGGTATCTTTGGCAACTGATCCTTGCTTTACTCCTCCCCTTTCTCCTTCCTGCCTTCTAAGCCCTTCACTGTCTTCTTTACTGTCCTGTAAGAGGCTACCTGGCTGCCCAAATCAAATGCAGAAGAAGCTGCTTGGTTTGAGGAATTAGGTGGCATTAGTGCAGGCCATCCCCTTTATCCCAGTCATGTGGTCAACCTGAGACAAACCTTTTTTCAGGGCCAATGTAGGTTGGAGTCATTGGTTGGATTCTCTTCTTAACTTGATATAAGCTCAGTTGTGTGCTAAATGTCCATCCATCCATGTTCTGTAAAGTTCTTAGGCTATGTCATGCAAGTTCCACAAATCCTGACAGTGGATTTTGAAGAAAAGACCGTCTTGCTGTGAGGTGACCATGTTACTGAGCCATAACACTACACTTATGCTAAATGTATACAATTTAAAGTGAAATATAATGGATTTAAATTAGTAAACTCAATTAGTAAAAGTGAGGAATGAATGAGACATGGTGCAGAGAGGGAAATGCAGCAATGACAGCCCTGGGTGCTGATTGGGTAACCAATATATCCCCCAACCAGGGTTGAATGTCAAGAACCAGTTTCAATATTGTAAGAACAGGGGCAATACTTACAAACCATCAACTTACAGACCACCATGGTAACCCCTGAAAGTGACTTGCTATAAATTTAGACCTACAGTGGTACCTTCTACCTGATTCGTTACGCACATATCAATGCATCTATGGCAGACTAAAGTGGTTTTCCATACAGCAAAAAAGTAAAAGGTGTCACTTGCCTTGTGAGTTTTGATGTCCGCCTAAACTGCAGCAAGCACATTGGTACCTCACCATCAAATTAGCTCATGGTTACTCTTTATTCTTTTTCTGCTCCTTCCTATTGTATTTAAAACTGATCCACTAACAAAAAAGTGTAAAAAATAAATGTAGGCTAATTCAGTGCACAGAGAAGTTTGGTCATCATAGTTTTCCCGGCGACCATAAAGGGTTTTTTATGGTTGCCCTATTATGGACAAAGTGCAAAAATAGATATTCCAATAGTGTGAACCTCTGTTTTTTAGAATGAACATCTGAACATTATTTTTGGCTAGTACTGACAGCTAGGGGTGGGGGGAAAAAATCGATACAGCATAGTATCGGAATATTTTCCGTGGCAATACTGTATCGATACACAGACACAATACTGTATCGATCTTTTATGAAATATGTGTTTGTCAGTCTGTCTTCTTGACGATCCCATTTTGCTGCAATAACATTGAAGTGAGATGAACAAACAGAGAAATGTATTTTTTTAGATAAAAACGATGTTGACAAAGTTTTTCTTTTGGGGACATAATTTGAAATTGGGAAAAATTTGAAGTTGGAAAAAAGGTAATACATTGCAATATCTTTAAAATCGCAATAATATTGTATCGTGATTATATCTTATCGTGAGGCCTCTGGTGATTCCCACCCCTACTGACAGCCCTATGTGTATTGGATTGATCAGATAAGATCAAGATGAAAAATGAGAAGACCCTTCTGTGTGTGCCTTCTCTACAGTTTGCTTGCTTTCCTCACTACCGATTTTTCTCTTTTTTAAGCTGAATAGCCAATCTGATGGATTTCTCTCACCGACGTCTCTGAGACTGGAAAAAAGCCGACCAGGGTCAATAAGTAGCGACGGTGCGTGACACACAGAGTGACACGCTGTGGCTGGTAATCAAAGAACGATGTGAAATACTGTTTTAACATGAAATAACCTAAGCAATTTTTTATCATTAATTAACTTGTTTCCTAGCTGCGTCGCGAGTTGTAGGAGCGTCATGGAGACAGCTAATGTTAATGTTATTTACCCTTCAGCTGTCAGTCAGCTTCCACCTCATTCTAATAACTGTATTCTCATTAACATGACAAACGGCAAGAAACTAATTGCTAATAAAGCTCGAAAGACGTGGTGACAGCACCGCTTGGCAAAGTTATCAATGCTGTTAGCATGCAGGGTTTTCCCTACCATTATAAGGCTTTGGTGCAGCACCCAAGCTGTTTTGGCACCACTTTAGCAGAAATAATGTAAAATCAATGTAAGAAACAAAACTAAGTGACTTTTCTCAGATCTAATTCTTTATTTTTAAAAAGGGACACTGTACATTAATTAACATTCTTAAGAAGAAAAAAAAGTTAAACGGTGTGCACCCGAGTTAGCTTAAAAGCTAGTTTAAAAAAATAATAATCATGATTATTTTGGTCAAAATTGAAATCAAAATTATTTAACACGATTACTTATTGACTTTTGGAAAGATGTTGCAATTATTGAATTAAAAAAACAAACATCCGTTAAATAACAGTGAAAACACTTTGAACTGTGAATTTTCCCTTTATACTTTTCCTGTTTAAATTCCAAATTTAAAATCTCATTTAAATGATTATATGATCAATCATCAAACTTTTTATTTAAATTACTCTGAAAAAAGAGAGGTGAATCAGTCACACCACAAACAAAGGCCAATTTGACAACAACAGTGCTGTCCTTTTTAATAAGTTTATTTTTTCTTTTTGCAAAGGGCCCCCAAAAATTGCAAACGGCCCTGCTAGCTGGTGTGTCTAAACGTTGGGAGGAGCTGCTGGATGGATCTGATAAGATGCACCTGTCAATGTGAGATGCGCAGCATGATGCCGAGGATGAAATGCAATGCTGAGATCTCTTTGCAGCCTTATGTCCCATAGGTTAATGACGAAGAGTAAGCGTTAACGTCAGTGACATGATTTGAGCTGTTGCACAGTTTTGACTCTTAACGCAACATTATAACATTATCGTCAACTCACTCACTGTAAATGCAAAAGGCGGCTGCTGACTCCTTAGCTGTTAACTATAACGTTACTGTTACCATTAAACAGGCTAACATTGGCAGCCTAACTGGTTATGTTACCAATAACGTAAACAAGCTAATAAACAATTAACAACGTTAACAAACAAAGTTGCTAGCAAGCTAAATGTTACCAATGTTGGGGATCCAAAATGCTGCAATTAAAAGTGGCGGGTTGGGATGGGTACATTCACATTTAATACACCCCACAAAATATAACACGCATTTTGAATTGCCTTGTTGCTGAAATGTACTACAGGAAAAAAAGTTCCCTTGCATTGCCCTACAACCTCCAGCCTATCAGTCTGTCACCAGGGCATAGAGAATGCTTTTGTGCCTGTCAGTCAGTCACAAGGGCATAGAGAAAGCTGTTGTTCCTGTCTGTCTCAGTGTATAGTTAACTGGACCGCGATCTCGACCATTATGCTATATTTCAGTTTTGAAAACTAAACCACACTTGCGACCGCTTTACCGGCATTGCCGTGATTCACCGTGACTTGAACAAGCTGCAGAGGCGACGTAGTCTTTCTCTATCTGCATCATGTGTCGGAGCTGAGCTCTGCTCTATGTGAATCATGCAGAGAGGACCGAGAAGCTCATGCTTATTCGCACTATGGTACCGAAATTTGGCATCAATTGATTTAACTGAGCGAGTCGGTCCTCGGTAGTACGACGTAATACTGAACTTGTGTACTGATATCGCAAGACATCGTTTCACCTCAATGAGACATATCGTCACGTTTTTCTGGGACGTGATCTCGTCACACCTCTACTCACAAACTCAACCATCTATGAGACAGACATCCCTGGACTTATGCTACCTCACCTATTTGCCTGTTGACGTTTCCTTTTGATGCTGAACTTTTGACTGCCTCTTTCCCATTGAGTCTTTCAGCTGCTGGTAGCAGTGAGGGGGGGCTGCAGGGGAAGATGCAAATATGTGGTAATGTGGGATTAGGGTTTTTCCGAGCTAATGAGGTGGTTTCTTTATTTTCCCCACTATCTTTCCTTCAAAACCTGTGTTTTTATTTGTTTTTAACATTGCAGCAGTGGTCTGTTTCGCCAGCTGTTGTCAGTACTTTGAGCTCATTCAGTTTGTCCAGACACAGGCTACAGATAAAGACTTCATATATTCCCATGAAATGGATTAGAGCCCGACCGATAAAGGATTTTTATGGCCGATATCGATACAAATATTTAGTGATTTAAAAATCCGATATATTGGTGTGTATGTATGTATATGTGTGTGTGTGTGTGTATATATATATATATATATATATATATATATATATATATATATATATATATATATATATATATATATATATATATATATATATATATATAAAAAATGAGATTGTGCCTGGACTGCCTGCGGATGTAGGCTTATGTCTTTTTATTTTTCAAAAGAAAACTACCAAACCTTAAATTGTAGTTGTGAAAGAAGAAATGTATTTACTGCGACCTTGTATAAGGATCCTGCCATTGTATCAAGTGACATACTGGCTGATCCAAGCAGCCCTTTAAACAGCTGGGCTTCTTGTGAGCCCTGGTTTAGCTGTCATTGCAATTATAGAGAGAGAGAGAGAGAGAGAGAGAGAGAGAGAGAGAGAGAGAGAGAGAGAGAGAGAGAGAGAGAGAGAGAGAGAGAGAGAGAGAGAGAGAGAGAGAGAGAGAGAGAGAGAGAGAGAGAGAGAGAGAGAGATCACAGGAAAGGTAGGGTTGGAGGAGAAGGGAGCGGTGCAAACTGTGCGCATGATGGCATAAGAGCAGTAGAGAGGGAGCCAGCCAGGAAGCAAGGCTTTCTGTCTCCCTGTAGTGGGTGTGCTTCATTCAGAAAAAGAGAGGGGGCAGTCAAAAAAAGAGTTGCTATCCATTTTCATGAAAACCATTAACAAAACGGAGCTGTTGGTGCCTACAGGCAGAGGGCAAGCGTGAAGACAAGAAAGTAGAATGAGCTAAAGAGAGTGACCGAGGTAATCACACCTGAAACTCCGCTATTTACATGCTGCGGGACATTTAATTCATTCATCTGTACTACTTAGCAAGATAGATTTAATGTCAGAGTTGTCTTGGTCCAGAGCTGGTTCTACTGCTGCGATAATGTGCTTTTATCTGTGAGACGCCTGATCCGACTTGGCTGGAGATCTCCAGAGCTGAACTCTAAATACAGTAAGCATGTGCTGTGTGTGTGCCTTTGTCAGTGGGTGTTAATAATTTTTCGGTGAGATGTAGCTTGTTCATGTGCCTTTCACAACTCTGAGATTTAGTTCAACATGCAGCTATTGCCACTGTTATATTTGCCTCTTATCTTGGCACTTTTCATTGTTGCTCTTTAAGTTCCTGCAGCAATTTTATTTAATTATGCCTTAGTAACCGTGCAAAAATCATAAAATAGGGCTTGCTGGAAGATAGTTTCATATACTTTGCATACTCATTGATATCAGTATGTTTTAATATGGAAGGAGAACCCTGATTGGTTTTATATATGATGATTTTTACACATTAAAGGCTGATATATGCCAGTGATCCATTTATGTTTGTATAGACGCACATAAAACGTGAGGCAAATGCTGAAGCAATGAGGAATTCCCTTCCACTGTGTCCCTGTGTGGGAGGAGGGAGGGTGGAGGTCGCCGGGTGGGGGTGGAGAGTCACTGAGAAGTAGGAGTCGCTCTGCAACACTGTCATACTGAGGAGGCAGGGAGGGGTGCAGTTAAAGAGGACAACCTATGGGCTTACATAAGGCTGTATGTGGGAAGTCCTGTGTTATGAGACCCTGAAGTTTATCCTCATGATCCTCTTTGCTTGAAGGTGCAGTCATGGGTTATGATAACGTCCGTTT